>NC_088241.1:8609315-8674315 GCF_036934945.1 Oncorhynchus masou masou | reverse complement strand
CCTCTCCCATCTTTCCCCTCTCTCCCCCTCTCTCTCCCCCTCTCCCCCTCTTTCCCCTCTCTCTCCCCCTCTCTCCCCCCATCTCCCTCTCTCTCCCCCTCTCTCCCCCATCTCTCTCCCCCTCTCTCCCCCATCTCTCTCACCCCTCTCTCCCCCTCTCTCCCATCTTTCCCAATAATCTTTCTATCCAGCCATGACAATTACCTCCCAGTCTGTCACCGTGGTAACATTCCACCCACCCACCCCCCCCCCCGCCCCTTCTGTAACCCCTGACCATTCTCCATGGAAACGCACTAAGGGACAGAGGGAGTGAGGGAGGGAATTGGGAATTCGGGAGGGGTTGGGTCAGCTGATTTCCCCCCTCAGGCCCCTGTTGCTGTGCCCTGAATGCCAGACGGAGGTACAGACTGAGAGAGGACAGGTGTGCCATTATGGGGCAGATTAGACAGGAATGCTAGGGAGGTCAACACAGAGGGGAGTGGAAAGTGTGTTTGTGTGTGTACACTTGTGCATACGTTATCAGCGTACCGTTCTCTCCATATATGCAGATTGATATAAGAAATATGTGTTATACATACCATTTACTGATACACATATCATACATACCATTTACTGATACACATATCATACATACCATTTACTGATACACATATCATACATACCATTTACTGATACACATATCATACATACCATTTACTGATACACATATCATACATACCATTTACTGATACACATATCATACATACCATTTACTGATACACATATCATACATACCATTTACTGATACACATATCATACATACCATTTACTGATACACATATCATACATACCATTTACTGATACACATATCATACATACCATTTACTGATACACATATCATACATACCATTTACTGATACACATATCATACATACCATTTACTGATACACATATCATACATACCATTTACTGATACACATATCATACATACCATTTACTGATACACATATCATACATACCATTTACTGATACACATATCATACATACCATTTACTGATACACATATCATACATACCATTTACTGATACACATATCATACATACCATTTACTGATACACATATCATACATACCATTTACTGATACACATATCATACATACCATTTACTGATACACATATCATACATACCATTTACTGATACACATATCATACATACCATTTACTGATACACATATCATACATACCATTTACTGATACACATATCATACATACCATTTACTGATACACATATCATACATACCATTTACTGATACACATATCATACATACCATTTACTGATACACATATCATACATACCATTTACTGATACACATATCATACATACCATTTACTGATACACATATCATACATACCATTTACTGATACACATATCATACATACCATTTACTGATACACATATCATACATACCATGGCCAAATCCACTGGACCTTTCCATTTATGGTCTTAACAGAACTTCCTCACTGTATTGTTGCCTTCTCTTTATTAGGCTGCCTCTCTTGAAGTGTCAGGGGAGATAATAAGGGCTATCTGTACTGTAACAGTGTGTAGTGTAGTGTTACTGTAACAATGTGTAGTGTTACTGTAACAATGTGTCGTGTTACTGTAACAATGTGTCGTGTTACTGTAACAATGTGTAATGTAGTGTTACTGTAATGTAGTGTAGTGTTACTGTAACAATGTGTAGTGTATTGTTACTGTAACAATGTGTAGTGTAGTGTTACTGTAATAATGGGAAGTGTAGTGTTACTGTAACAATGTGTAGTGTTGTGTTACTGTAACAATGTGTAGTGAAGTGTTACTGTAACAATGTGAAGTGTTACTGTAACAATGTGTAGTGTTACCCGTAACAATGTGTATTGTTACTGTGACAATGTGTAGTGTTACTGTAATAATGTGTAGTGTAGTGTTACTGTAATAATGTGTAGTGTAGTGTAACTGTAACAATGTGTAGTGTAGTGTTACTGTAATAATGTGTACTGTAATGTTACTGTAATAATGTGTAGTGTAGTGTTACTGTAATAATGTGTAGTGTAGTGTTACTGTAACAGTGTGTAGTGTAGTGTTACTGTAACAATGTGTAGTGTAGTGTTACTGTAACAATGTGGAGTGTTACTGTAACAATGTGTCGTGTTACTGTAACAATGTGTAATGTAGTGTTACTGTAATGTAGTGTAGTGTTACTGTAACAATGTGTAGTGTATTGTTACTGTAACAATGTGTAGTGTAGTGTTACTGTAATAATGGGAAGTGTAGTGTTACTGTAACAATGTGTAGTGTTGTGTTACTGTAACAATGTGTAGTGAAGTGTTACTGTAACAATGTGAAGTGTTACTGTAACAATGTGTAGTGTTACCCGTAACAATGTGTATTGTTACTGTGACAATGTGTAGTGTTACTGTAATAATGTGTAGTGTAGTGTTACTGTAATAATGTGTAGTGTAGTGTTACTGTAACAATGTGTAGTGTAGTGTTACTGTAATAATGTGTAGTGTAGTGTTACTGTAATAATGTGTAGTGTAGTGTTACTGTAATAATGTGTAGTGTAGTGTTACTGTAACAGTGTGTAGTGTAGTGTTACTGTAACAATGTGTAGTGTAGTGTTACTGTAACAATGTATAGTGTTACTGTAATAATGTGTAGTGTAGTGTTACTGTAACAATGTGTAGTGTAGTGTTACTGTAACAATGTGTAGTGTAGTGTTACTGTAACAGTGTGTAGTGTTACTGTAATAATGTGTAGTGTTACTGTAATAATGTGTAGTGTTACTGTAACAATGTGTAGTGTTACTGTAATAATGTGTAGTGTTACTGTAATAATGTGTAGTGTTACTGTAACAATGTGTATTGTTGTGTTACTGTAACAATGTGTAGTGAAGTGTTACTGTAACAGTGTGTAGTGGTACCCGTAACAATGTGTAGTGTTACTGTGACAATGTGTAGTGTTACTGTAACAATGTGTATTGTTGTGTTACTGTAACAATGTGTAGTGAAGTGTTACTGTAACAATGTGTAGTGTTACTGTAATGATGTGTAGTGTTACTATAACAATGTGTAGTGTTACTGTAACAATGTGTAGTGTTACTGTAATAATGTGTAGTGTTACTGTAACAATGTGTATTGTTGTGTTACTGTAACAATGTGTAGTGAAGTGTTACTGTAACAGTGTGTAGTGGTACCCGTAACAATGTGTAGTGTTACTGTGACAATGTGTAGTGTTACTGTAACAATGTGTAGTGTAGTGTTACTGTAACAATGTGTAGTGTTACTGTAACAATGTGTAGTGTAGTGTTACTGTAACAATGTGTAGTGTAGTGTTACTGTAATACTGTGTAGTGTTACTGTAACAATGTGTAGTGTAGTGTTACTGTAGCAATGTGTAGTGTTACTGTGTGTAGTGTGGCTACACTGTCTAACACTGTCTAATTAAAGTCAGTGTGGTTCCCTCTCTACCCAGGAAGAAAAACCACTCTGCCAGCCTCAATTTCATATCCTTTTTATATTCAGTCAAAGCATATTGTGGGAGACAGTGGGAAGCAAGAGGCAGAGGCAGAGAGAGAGAAAGAGGGAAAAGACAGGAGAGTGTATTTGAGTGATAGACTGTTCATTTACATTTGGTGGGTAAGTGAGTGGTCGACTGATATTTAGAGAGAGAAAGGGAATCAGCGAGAATAAGAAAGGTAGAAAGAGAGAAACAGAAAGAGAGAGTGTGAGAGGAGAGAAAGGGAATCAGCGAGAATAAGAAAGGTAGAAAGAGAGAAACAGAAAGAGAGAGTGTGAGAGGAGAGAAAGGGAATCAGCGAGAATAAGAAAGGTAGAAAGAGAGAAACAGAAAGAGAGAGTGTGAGAGGAGAGAAAGGGAATCAGCGAGAATAAGAAAGGTAGAAAGAGAGAAACAGAAAGAGAGAGTGTGAGAGGAGAGAAAGGGAATCAGCGAGAATAAGAAAGGTAGAAAGAGAGAAACAGAAAGAGAGAGTGTGAGAGGAGAGAAAGGGAATCAGCGAGAATAAGAAAGGTAGAAAGAGAGAAACAGAAAGAGAGAGTGTGAGAGGAGAGAAAGGGAATCAGCGAGAATAAGAAAGGTAGAAAGAGAGAAACAGAAAGAGAAAGGGGAATGAACAGTATTATTCCTCCATTCTCTCAGGGATCTACACTCTTTCTCTCTCTGTCTTTTAGCCTGGGACCTGATCTGTTTACAGTCCTAACAGGCTGTATCTCAGAGTACCCCAGACAGAGAATACTGTATCTATTCATCTGTGTGTGTCTCACTGACTAACTGTGTGTCTGTGTACCTCTATGTCCATGTGTGTGCCTGTCTATGTGTCTCTGTGAGTGTGTGTGTCTCTGTGTGAGTGTCTGTGTGATTGTGTGTGTCTCTGTCTGGTGTCTCTGCGTGAGTGTGTGTGCCTCTGTGTGAGTGTGTGTGTCTGTGTCTGCCAGTCATTGTGTGTATTGATGTGAGACTATTTACCCCCCACCTACTGAAGTTCATCCAAGCATTATAAGTTAATCTGCCATAATGGGGAAAAATAAGGAGAGCTGGAGGAAGGGAGGGAGGGAGAAGGTGGGGGAGGGAGAGAGGGAGTAGGTGGGGGAGTTTGATGGTGCTGTGAGTGAGCGTGAGTACATGTGTGCGTTCATTTTTGGGGTGGGGTGAAAGAAATGCACATAAAGGCCCAGTGCAGTCCAAAAATGTGATTTTTCTGTGTTTTGTGATATATTTCCACACATAATGCCCTTTTAATGTAAGAACTCTTGACGTTTCAGCCTGTTTTGATGGGATGGAGTTTTGGCCTGACTGGTGACATCACCAGGTGGTAAATTAGATAATAGACCAATAAGAAAGAGAGTTGCAAACCTCTCTGTCAATAACAGCAAATGTTCAATTTTCTCCTCCCCACTCAAAGACTACAGAACTAGCAACATTCTTGCTTGAGAAATTGCTTGTTGATAACAAGCCGATTATTTTTTGACCATTTTAATTGAAAACAATCACAGTAAGGTACTTAATTGTTACCCAGAAATGATTTGATATTGAGATTAAAACGGCTGCATTGGACCTTTAAGGAGAGACGGAGCGTTTTAAATGCGAGGAGGATTATTCTGTGTTTTGGGACAGCGGGTGCTGATAACCCCAGCAGACAGTTCATGTTGTTTGGGTGAAGTCCTGTCTCTGACCACCCTCAGTCCCAGTCATAAATCTACACTAAATAAGATAAGAACGATGGATTGAGGACGAAGGGCAGAGAGACGAAACTACATCCCAAAACAATGAGTGATTCACAAACCTGTCTCAGAGAGAGGAGAGTTTAAGTGAGGATTGGTAAATCTGCAAGACACATTCACATGAGGATTGATAAGGAAAGATAAGACCAATCAATCAATCTTTTTTTTTTAACCCAGAGAGGAGTTTGAACAACCAAATGTGAAGTGTGAGATCTGGTGGATGGAAGTGTGTTCCGTTAGCTAGTGTTTTTGTTTTGTTTTTGTACCTTAAGGATTTTGAACCCCAGGAAGCGTAGCTGCTGCCGTAATAAATACATATACACTCGTAGCTGGTGACACACTAGGTGGTACACACACAGTACAATGTGATCTCCATGTGGCTGGAGTTCCCGTATCTCTCTGGCCTCCTTCTCCCAAACTCCTGTTGGCAATGTCAACACGGTTTAAGCCTGTTTGACTAAGAGGGGGGAGGAGTTAACTCTGAGGGAAAGGAAGGAGAGAAAGAAAGGAGGGAGAGAGAGGGAGGCGGGGGGAGGTGGCAGGTGCGAGGGTGATTGTGATGGTGGAACAGAGCAGAGTAGGCAGCAGTGCACTGACCCATACTCTGCACCCCGTTCCCCTCTCCTTCTCTCCCCTCTCCCCTTCTCTTCCTCTCCTCCATCTCATAAGTGCTCTACAGCAGCCCTGGCTGACTTCCTCTGTGTTTCTCTCCCCTACCACGCACCTACACCACCGTACACACTTCTGCTGCTCCTCCCCTCCTCATTGTTAGTCTCTATCTCTCCTCCTCTGTGTTTCTCTCCCCTACCACGCACCTACACCACCGTACACACTTCTGCTGCTCCTCCCCTCCTCATTGTTAGTCTCTATCTCTCCTCTTCTGTGTTTCTCTCCCCTACCACGCACCTACACCACCGTACACACTTCTGCTGCTCCTCCCCTCCTCATGGTTAGTCTCTATCTCTCCTCCTCTGTGTTTCTCTCCCCTACCACGCACATACACCACCGTACACACTTCTGCTGCTCCTCCCCTCCTCATGGTTAGTCTCTATCTCTCCTCCTCTGTGTTTCTCTCCCCTACCACGCACATACACCACCGTACACACTTCTGCTGCTCCTCCCCTCCTCATTGTTAGTCTCTATCTCTCCTCTGTGTTTCTCTCCCCTACCACGCACATACACCACCGTACACACTTCTGCTGCTCCTCCCCTCCTCATTGTTAGTCTCTATCTCTCCTGTTTCTCTCTCTATTCCTCTATCTCTCCCTCTCAGACCCATAGGCTTTACCGGCCTGCTGAGCCTGGCCTGTTAAGAGGAGGATGTGGAGATAAAAGACGGGGGAAGTTCTCCATTGGACCTGTTATCTCATTATTGTCATGCTGACTTGTCATGCACTGTGACTTGGCCCCCTAAGGAGTACACTCACCCTGTTCTAAGACCCCTTTATTCAGAGAGGCCACTCATATTTCACATAGAGGACAAAGTGTGACAGCATCGTTTCGACCTGTCCTCACCAGATTCATGTCTCTCTGCTGGTTGCAGACTCAGACTTTTGTGTGCACCTGACATACTGCAGCAGTCTAGTTAACAGGCCATTATGATTTGATGTCAGTGAATAATAGTGACTAATAAGAGAATATCCATTTTCTCTACATGTCTCATTTTATCCTCCCCCTCTTTACCAAACCATGTCCCAGGTGACTTGTAGGAGGGACCTGTAGTGTAGAGTGAACCAGCAACCAGTATAGCTCTATATTTCTCTTTCTCTCTGTCTCTGTCTCTGTCTTTCTTTCTTTCTTTCTCTCTCTCTCTCTCTCTCTCTCTCTCTCTCACTCTCTGTGTCTCTCTCTTTCTCTGTGTCTCTCTCTTTCTCTCTCTCTGTCTCTTTCTTTCTTTCTCTCTCTCTCTCTCTCTCTCTCTCTCTCTCTCTCTCTTTGTCTCTCTTTCTGTATCTGCTGCCAAAGCAGAGCCTCATTAGAACTGAAGGGATTCCTGTCTGAGTGCCACTCACAACCACTGTAGAGGGAGAGAGAGAGTGGGGTGGGGGGTCAGACAGAGGAGGAGAGAGAGAGTGGGGTGGGGGGGGGCAGACAGAGGAGGAGAGAGAGATAGAGGGGGATGGGGGTGGATTGGGACTTTTCCATTGATTCTATTGTACAGAGAAAGGTATTCTCAGGCGCACCTCCAGTATTTGAAGGTATTTGTTTCTGTATCTGACCCTTGTCTGGTCTCAACAGTAGTACAGTACAGTAGGAAGTGTCTGTGACTGTTAGAGCCGGGAAGTGAGAGCTGGGTCGCAGCACCATGCTGTTTACCCTAGTAAACTACAATACCCTTTCCTTGTTTACTCCTGCCTACTAACAGTATGTGTAACCAAGTTGCCAACGGGATTGCCTTTGTTCCACAAACAAAACATTTGAGTGTGAGAATGTGGAAACTGGAGAAAGGAGGTAGCGAGATAAAGGAATAATAAATAGGAGGAAATATATTTTTAGGAGGCATAAGTGGTGGTTGAGAGGTTAACTCTGAAACATGCGTGCGTGCAGTCATACTGCAATTAGAACTTGAGAAGTTCACTCTGACTGATCAGTATGTACATGTGGGTTGGCAGGACTGTGGGGTACACATAGAGGCTTTCTGGCAGGACTGTGGGGTACACATAGAGGCTTTCTGGCAGGGCTGTGGGGGTACACATAGAGAAGCTTTCTGGCAGGACTGTGGGGGTACACATAGAGAAGCTTTCTGGCAGGGCTGTGGGGGTACACATAGAGAAGCTTTCTGGCAGGACTGTGGGTGTACACATAGAGAGGCTTTCTGGCAGGGCTGTGGGGGTACACATAGAGAGGCTTTCTGGCAGGGCTGTGGGGGTACACATAGAGAGGCTTTCTGGCAGGGCTGTGGGTGTACACATAGAGAGGCTTTCTGGCAGGGCTGTGGGTGTACACATAGAGAGGCTTTCTGGCAGGACTGTGGGGGTACACATAGAGAAGCTTTCTGGCAGGACTGTGGGGGTACACATAGAGAAGCTTTCTGGCAGGGCTGTGAGGGTACACATAGAGAAGCTTTCTGGCAGGACTGTGGGGGTACACATAGAGAAGCTTTCTGGCAGGACTGTGGGGGTACACATAGAGAGGCTTTCTGGCAGGACTGTGGGGGTACACATAGAGAGGCTTTCTGGCAGGGCTGTGGGGGTACACATAGAGAGGCTTTCTGGCAGGGCTGTGAGGGTACACATAGAGAGGCTTTCTGGCAGGACTGTGGGGGTACACATAGAGAGGCTTTCTGGCAGGATTGTGGGGGTACACATAGAGAGGCTTTCTGGCAGGGCTGTGGGGGTACACATAGAGAAGCTTTCTGGCAGGGCTGTGGGGTACACATAGAGAGGCTTTCTGGCAGGACTGTGGGGGTACACATAGAGAGGCTTTCTGGCAGGGCTGTGGGGGTACACATAGAGAAGCTTTCTGGCAGGACTGTGGGTGTACACATAGAGAGGCTTTCTGGCAGGGCTGTGGGGGTACACATAGAGAGGCTTTCTGGCAGGGCTGTGGGGGTACACATAGAGAGGCTTTCTGGCAGGGCTGTGGGTGTACACATAGAGAGGCTTTCTGGCAGGGCTGTGGGTGTACACATAGAGAGGCTTTCTGGCAGGACTGTGGGGGTACACATAGAGAAGCTTTCTGGCAGGACTGTGGGGGTACACATAGAGAAGCTTTCTGGCAGGGCTGTGAGGGTACACATAGAGAAGCTTTCTGGCAGGACTGTGGGGGTACACATAGAGAAGCTTTCTGGCAGGACTGTGGGGGTACACATAGAGAGGCTTTCTGGCAGGACTGTGGGGGTACACATAGAGAGGCTTTCTGGCAGGGCTGTGGGGGTACACATAGAGAGGCTTTCTGGCAGGGCTGTGAGGGTACACATAGAGAGGCTTTCTGGCAGGACTGTGGGGGTACACATAGAGAGGCTTTCTGGCAGGATTGTGGGGGTACACATAGAGAGGCTTTCTGGCAGGGCTGTGGGGGTACACATAGAGAAGCTTTCTGGCAGGGCTGTGGGGTACACATAGAGAGGCTTTCTGGCAGGACTGTGGGGGTACACATAGAGAGGCTTTCTGGCAGGGCTGTGGGGGTACACATAGAGAAGCTTTCTGGCAGGGCTGTGGGGGTACACATAGAGAGGCTTTCTGGCAGGACTGTGGGGGTACACATAGAGAGGCTTTCTGGCAGGACTGTGGGGTACACATAGAGAGGCTTTCTGGCAGGATTGTGGGGGTACACATAGAGAGGCTTTCTGGCAGGGCTGTGGGGGTACACATAGAGAGGCTTTCTGGCAGGATTGTGGGGGTACACATAGAGAGGCTTTCTGGCAGGGCTGTGGGGGTACACATAGAGAAGCTTTCTGGCAGGGCTGTGGGGGTACACATAGAGAGGCTTTCTGGCAGGACTGTGGGGGTACACATAGAGAGGCTTTCTGGCAGGACTGTGGGGGTACACATAGAGAGGCTTTCTGGCAGGGCTGTGGGGGTACACATAGAGAGGCTTTCTGGCAGGACTGTGGGTGTACACATAGAGAGGCTTTCTGGCAGGACTGTGGGGTACACATAGAGAGGCTTTCTGGCAGGATTGTGGGGGTACACATAGAGAGGCTTTCTGGCAGGGCTGTGAGGGTACACATAGAGAAGCTTTCTGGCAGGGCTGTGGGGGTACACATAGAGAGGCTTTCTGGCAGGACTGTGGGTGTACACATAGAGAGGCTTTCTGGCAGGACTGTGGGGTACACATAGAGAGGCTTTCTGGCAGGATTGTGGGGGTACACATAGAGAGGCTTTCTGGCAGGGCTGTGGGGGTACACATAGAGAAGCTTTCTGGCAGGGCTGTGGGGGTACACATAGAGAGGCTTTCTGGCAGGACTGTGGGGTACACATAGAGAGGCTTTCTGGCAGGATTGTGGGGGTACACATAGAGAGGCTTTCTGGCAGGACTGTGGGGGTACACATAGAGAGGCTTTCTGGCAGGGCTGTGGGGGTACACATAGAGAAGCTTTCTGGCAGGGCTGTGGGGGTACACATAGAGAGGCTTTCTGGCAGGGCTGTGGGGGTACACATAGAGAAGCTTTCTGGCAGGGCTGTGGGGGTACACATAGAGAGGCTTTCTGGCAGGACTGTGGGGGTACACATAGAGAGGCTTTCTGGCAGGGCTGTGGGGGTACACATAGAGAGGCTTTCTGGCAGGACTGTGGGGGTACACATAGAGAGGCTTTCTGGCAGGGCTGTGGGGGTACACATAGAGAGGCTTTCTGGCAGGACTGTGGGGGTACGCATAGAGAGGCTTTCTGGCAGGGCTGTGGGGGTACACATAGAGAGGCTTTCTGGCAGGACTGTGGGGGTACACATAGAGAGGCTTTCTGGCAGGACTGTGGGGGTACACATAGAGAGGCTTTCTGGCAGGGCTGTGAGGGTACACATAGAGAGGCTTTCTGGCAGGACTGTGGGGGTACACATAGAGAGGCTTTCTGGCAGGACTGTGGGGGTACACATAGAGAGGCTTTCTGGCAGGGCTGTGGGGGTACACATAGAGATGCTTTCTGGCAGGGCTGTGGGGGTACACATAGAGAGGCTTTCTGGCAGGACTGTGGGGGTACACATAGAGAGGCTTTCTGGCAGGGCTGTGGGGGTACACATAGAGAAGCTTTCTGGCAGGGCTGTGGGGGTACACATAGAGAAGCTTTCTGGCAGGGCTGTGGGGGTACACATAGAGAGGCTTTCTGGCAGGACTGTGGGGGTACACATAGAGAGGCTTTCTGGCAGGACTGTGGGGGTACACATAGAGAGGCTTTCTGGCAGGGCTGGGGTCTTACTGCAGGAGCGACTGATGACAAACTGAAGGGACACGGTGATGTTTCTGTAACACTTACTTAAAGCCAACAGGTACAGGTAGAATGGATTATGATACGGTTGTAATGCATTGTGCATCATAAAGGTTAATGAATGCTTATAACAAGTAATACAGCATTATAGACCTGTGATCCACTGTACCACTGCACTGTAAATAATGTTACTGGATCTTCTGTCCAGTGAAAAACCATTGAAAGGCATCCTTTCTTGAAGAATTCCCTTGTCACAAACACATTTCATCATTTCCAGACTGACAATAATAGCTGATACCTTATATCTGAATCAAAGTAGAGCCAGTTACTTTATCCTAGTTTCCCCTGGCCACTACACTAATCAAATGTATTTATATAGCCCTTCTTACATCAGCTGATATCTCAAAGTGCAGTACAGAAACCCAGCCTAAAACCCCAAACAGCAAGCAATGCAGGTGTAGAAGCCCGGTGGCTAGGAAAAACTCCCTAGAAAGGCCAAAACCTCGGAAGAAACCTAGAGAGGAACCAGGCTATGAGGGGTGGCCAGTCCTCTTCTGGCTGTGCCGGGTGGAGATTATAACAGAACATGGCCAAGATGTTCAAATGTTCATAGATGACCAGCAGGGTCAAATAATAATAATCACAGTAGTTGTCTAGGTTGCAACAAGTCAGCATCTCAGGAGTAAAAGTCAGTTGGCTTTTCATAGCCGATCATTGAGAGTATCTCTACCACTCCTGCTTTCTCTAGAGAGTTGAAAACAGCTGGTCTTGGACAGGTAGCACGTCAGGTGAACAGGTCAGGGTTCCATAGCCACAGGCAGAACAGTTGAAACTGGAGCAGCAGCACGGCCAGGTGGACTGGGGACAGCAAGGAGTCATCATGCCAGGTAGTCCTGAGGCATGGTCCAAGGGCTCAGGTCCTCGGACAGCCAAAGCACAGCCCCCACACCACTATAGGGATATCTTCAACCACCAACTTACCATCCTGAGACAAGGCCGAGTATAGCCCACAAAGATCTCCGCCACGGCACAACCCAAAGGGGGGCACCAACCCACTACACTAAAGTACACTATAGTACAGTACACCACAGTATACTACAGTACACTACAGTATAGTATACTACACTACAGTATACTATAGTACACTACAGTGCTCTGTATTTTTGGACACCGATTTGCCGGTTTAAAAAAATATATTATTATTATTATTTTTTTTTTACACCTTTATTTAACTAGGCAAGTCAGTTAAGAACACATTCTTATTTTCAATGACGGCCTAGGAACGGTGGGTTAACTGCCTTGTTCAGTGGCAGAACGACAGATTTTTACCTATTCAGCTCGGGGATTTGGTTTTGCAGCTGTAACGGCGTTCTTCGTTTGCCGAAAGAGAGTCGGACCGAAATGCAGCGTGTTGGTTACTCATGTTTTTAATAGAACAAATGATGATACATGAAATAACAAAAAACAACAAACGGAACGTGAAAAACCTATACAACCTGTCTGGTGAACACTAACAGAGACAGGAACAATCACCCACGAAATACAAAGTGAAAACCAGGCTACCTAAATACGGTTCCCAATCAGAGACAACGAGAATCACCTGACTCTGATTGAGAACCGCCTCAGGCAGCCAAGCCCACACAACACCCCTACTCAGCCGCAATCCCAAATACTACAAACCCCAATATGAAAATACAATACATAAACCCATGTCACACCCTGGCCTAACCAAATATATAACGAAAACACAAAATACAATGACCAAGGCGTGACAGAACCCCCCCCTAAGGTGCGGACTCCCGGACGCACCTCAAAACCATAGGGAGGGTCCGGGTGGGCGTCTGTCCATGGTGGCGGTTCCGGCTCGGGACGTGGACCCCACTTCATAAATGTCATAGTTCCTCCCCTTCGCGTCCTGGGATGATCCACCCTCGCCGCCGACCATGGCCTTAATAGTCCTCACCCAGAACCCCACTGAACTGAGGAGCAGCTCGTGACTGAGGGGCAGCTCGGGACTGAGGGGCAGCTCGGGACTGAGGGGCAGCTCGGGACTGAGAGAAAGCTCGGGAGTGAGAGAAAGCTCGGGAGTGAGAGAAAGCTCGGGAGTGAGAGAAAGCTCGGGAGTGAGAGAAAGCTCAGGAGTGAGAAGAAGCTCAGGAGTGAGAGGAAGCTCAGGCAGGTTGATGGATCTACCAGATCCCGGCTTGCTGGTGGTTCTGGCAGATCCTGGCTGACTGGCAGATCCTGGCTGACTGGCAGATCTGGCAGATCCTTGCTGACTGGCGGATTCTGGCTGACTGGCGGATCCTGGCTGACTGGCGGATCCTGGCTGACTGGCGGATCTGGAAGAGTCTGGTTGACTGGCAGATCTGGAAGTGTCTGGCTGAATGGCAGATCTGGAAGAGTCTGGTTGACTGGCAGATCTGGAAGAATCTGGCTGACTGGCAGATCTGGAAGAGTCTGGCTGACTGGCAGATCGGGAAGAGTCTGGCTGACTGGCAGATCTGGAAGAGTCTGGCTGCCTGGCAGATCTGGAAGAGTCTGGCTGCCTGGCAGATCTGGAAGAGTCTGGCTGCCTGGCAGATCTGGAAGAGTCTGGCTGCCTGGCAGATCTGGAAGAGTCTGGCTGCCTGGCAGATCTGGAAGAGTCTGGCTGCCTGGCAGATCTGGAAGAGTCTGGCTGACTGGCAGATCTAGAAGAGTCTGGCTGTCTGGCAGATCTGGAAGAGTCTGGCTGTCTGGCAGATCTGGAAGAGTCTGGCTGACTGGCAGATCTGGAAGTGTCTGGCTGACTGGCAGATCTGGAAGAGTCTGGCTGACTGGCAGATCTGGAAGAGTCTGGCTGACTGGCAGATCTGGAAGAGTCTGGCTGACTGGCAGATCCTGGCAGACTGACGGCTCTGGCTGCTCCATGCTGACTGGCGGCTCTGGCTGATCCATGCAGACTGACAGCTCTGGCGGCTTCTTGCAGACTGACAGCTCTGACTGTTCCATGCAGACTGGCAACTCCATGCAGACTGGCAGCTCCTTGCAGACTGGCAGCTCCTTGCAGACTGGCAGCTCTAGCTGCTCCATGCAGACTGGCAGCTCCTTGCAGACTGGTAGCTCCTTGCAGACTGGCAGCTCCTTGCAGACTGGCAGCTCCTTGCAGACTGGCAGCTCCATGCAGACTGGCAGCTCTAGCTGCTCCATGCAGACTGGCAGCTCTGGCTGCTCCATGCTGACTGGCAGCTCTGGCTGCTCCATGCAGACTGGCAGCTCTGGCTGCTCCATGCAGACTGGCAGCTCTGGCTGCTCCATGCAGACTGGCAGCTCTGGCTGCTCCGAACAGGCAGGAGGCTCCGGCAGCGCTGTAGAGGAGGAAGGCTCTAGAAACGCTGAACAGGCGGGAGACTCCGACAGCGCAGGAGAGGGAGAAAGCGCTGGCTGCGCTGAACAGGCGAGGCGCACTGAAGGCCTGATGCGTGGTGCTGGCACTGGTGGTATTGGGCCGAGGACACGCACAGGAAGCCTAGTGCGGGGAGCTGCTACCGGAGGGCTGGGGTGTGGAGGTGGTACTGGATAGAGGACACACACAGGAAGCCTGGTGCGGGGAGCTACCATCGGAGGACTGGTGTGTGAAGGTGGCACAGGATGGACTGGACCGTGAAGGTGTACTGGAGAGCCTGAGAGCAGGACTGGCACAGGACTTGCAAGGCTAGGTAGGTACACAGGAGGCCTAGTGCGTGAGGCTGGCACATTTTTCACCAGCCGACTAACACGCACCTCAGGACTAGTATGGAGCGCTGACCCAGGTGCCATTAAATCCCCGACACGCTCCGTCGGACGAATCTTATACCTAAAGCACCAAGCTAGCAACTCCCTCATTACTTTCTCCTCCAATTTCCCCATTAACTCCTTCACAGTCTCTGCTTCGCTCACCTCCAACACCGGTTCTGGTCTCCTCCTTGGCTCCTCACGATAAACAGGGAGAGTTGGCTCAGGTCTGTCTCCTGACTCAGCCACTCCCCCTCTGAGCCCCCCCCCCCCCCCCCCCCAAGAAATTTTTGGGGCCACGCTCTGCGCCGCCGTGTCTTTCTTTTCGACTCCATTCTCCTATAGCCCTCTTCGCACTGCTCCAACAAATCCCAGGCGGGCTCCGGCACTCTCTCTGGGTCGGCCGCTCACCTGTCTATTTCTTCCCACGTCGTATAGTCCATACTGTACTCCTCTTTGGGCTCCTGTTTCCTCTTCTCCTGCTGCACCTTTGGGCGGCTACACTCCCCTGGTTTAGCCCAGGGTCCTCTCCCGTCAAGGATTTCCTCCCATGTCCAGAAATCCTTAATACGCAGCTCCTCTTTGGTCTGCTCCTGCCTGTTGACACACTGCTCGGTCCGTGTGTGGTGGGTGATTCTGTAACGGCGTTCTTCGTTTGCCGAAAGAGAGTCGGACCGAAATGCAGCGTGTTGGTTACTCATGTTTTTAATAGAACAAATGACGATACATGAAATAACAAAAAACAACAAACGGAACGTGAAAAACCTATACAGCCTGTCTGGTGAACACTAACACAGAGACAGGAACAATCACCCACGAAATACAAACTGAAACCCAGGCTACCTAAATACGGTTCCCAATCAGAGACAACGAGAATCACCTGACTCTGATTGAGAACCGCCTCAGGCAGCCAAGCCCACACAACACCCCTACTCAGCCGCAATCCCAAATACTACAAACCCCAATACGAAAATACAATACATAAACCCATGTCACACCCTGGCCTAACCAAATATATAACGAAAACACAAAATACAATGACCAAGGCGTGACAGCAGCCTTCCGGTTACTAGTCCAACGCTCTAACCACCTGCCTTACATTGCACTCCACGAGGAGCCTGCGTGGCAGACTGACTACCTGTTACACAGTAAGGAGCAAAGGTAAGTTGCTAGTTAGCATTAAACTTATGTTATAAAAACAATCAATCTTAACATAATCACTAGTTAACTACACATGGTTGATGATATTACTAGATTTTATCTAGCATGTCCTGCGTTGCATATAATCGATGCGGTGCCTGTTAATTTCTCATTGAATCATAGCCTACTTTAACAAGCGCTGGACCAATGTACATAACCATAAACATCAATGCCTTTCTTTAAAATCAATACACAAGTATATATTTTTAAACCTGCATATTTAGTTAATATTGCCTGCTAACATGAATTTCTTTTAACTAGGGAAATTGAGTCATTTCTCTTGCGTTCCATGCAAGCAGTCAGGGTATATGCAGCAGTTTGGGCCGCCTGGCACATCGCGAACTGTGCGAAGTCCATTTATTCCTAACAAAGACTGTAATTAATTTGCCAGAATTGTACATAATTATGACATAACATTGAAGGTTGTACAATGTAACAGCAATATTTAGACTTAGGAATGCCATCCGTTAGATAAATTACGGAACGGTTCCGTATTTCACTGAATTAATAAACATTTTGTTTTCGAAATGTTAGTGTCACGTCCTGACCTTAGTTCCTTTTTTATGTCTCTATTTTAGTTTGGTCAGGGCGTGAGTTGGGGTGGGCATTCTATGTTTTTGTTCTATGGGTTATAGTTCTATGTGTTTGGCCTGGTATGGTTCCCAATTGGAGGCAGCTGTCAATCGTTGTCTCTGATTGAGAACCATACTTAGGTAGCCTGTTCCCACCTGGTGTTTGTGGGTAGTTGTTTTCTGTGTCTGTGTTTTCACCATACAGAACTTTTTCCATTTTCATTTCTTTCCCTCACTTTGTTATTTTGTATTTTTCGTGTTCTGATCTAATGCATTTAACATGGACACGTACCACTCTGCATTTTGGTCCGATCTTGACTACTCTTCCTCAGACGAAGAGGAGAACCGTTACAGATAGTTTCTGGATTCGACCATTTTAATGACCAAAGGCTCATATTTCTGTGTGTTATTATGTTATAATTAAGTCTATGATTTGATAGAACAGTCTGACTGAGAGGTGGTAGGCAGCAGCAGGCTCGTAAGCATTCATTCAAACAGCACTTTCGTGCGTTTGACAGCAGCTCTTCGCAATGCATCAAGCATTGTGCTGTTTATGACTTCAAGCCTATCAACTCCCGAGATTAGGCTGGTGTAACCGATGTGAAATGGCGAGCTAGTTAGCGGGGTAGGCGCTAATAGCATTTAAATCGGTGCCGTCACTCGCTCTGAGACTTGGAGTAGTTGTTCCCTTTGCTCTGCAAGGGCCGCGGCTTTTGTGGAGTGATGGGTAACGCTGCTTCGAGGGTGGCTGTTGTCGGTTTTCCTGGTTCGATCCCAGGTAGAAGCGAGGAGAGGGGCGGAAGCTATACTGTTACACTGGCAATACTATAGTGCCTATAAGAACATCCAATAGTCAAAGGTTTATGAAATACAAATGGTATAGAGATAAATAGTCCTATAATTCCTAAAATAACTACAACCTAAAACTTCTTACCTGGGAATATTGAAGACTCGTGTTAAAAGGAACCACCAGCTTTCATATGTTCTCATGTTCTGAGCAAGGAACTTAAACGTTAGCTTTCTTACATAGCACATACTGCACTTTTGCTTTCTTCTCCAACACTTTGTTTTTGCATTATTTAAATAAAAATTGAACATGTTTCATTATTTATTTGAAGCTAAATTGATTTTATTGATTTATTATATTAAGTTAAAATAAGTGTTCATTCAGTATTGTTGTAATTGTCATTATTACAAATAAATGTAAAAAATTGTCAGATTAATTGGTATCGGCCTTTTTTTGGTCCTCCAATAATCGGTATCGGTATCGCCGTTGAAAAATCATAATCGGTCGACCTCTAGTAGTGAGAGAAAAGGACAGGGGAGACAGACAGAGAGGGAGAGAGAAGGGGGTAGTGGAGAGAGAGCGACAGAGCAAAAGAAAGAGTGCGTGAGAGTTAGAGGAAGAGATGTAGAGCGAGAGAGCAGTACTCTGTTGTAACCCTTTTAGTGAGATTAGCTGCAGTCCTAATGTCTCGCTTAAAGCTCCGATATTAATCTTCTGACTCAGCCCTTCACTCATCCCCCTTTCTCTCTCCCTTCTTCTCATCCCTCTCTCTCTTACATCCTTCCTCTGCTGTAAATTATCTCCAATGACATAACAGAGGTGCCCCTGCACTGTGTTGCCAAACATCCCAAGCAGCTAGCCATGGGAGCTGTTCTGGCTTGATTTATACAGAGGACCTCCTCCACTTCTCTCCTTTCCCCTCATACCACATCCCCCCTTCCTCCTCTTTGTCTTTAATCAATCCCTCCATCTCTGTCTGAGGTTGTCTCTCTCTCTAATTAATTCAGTTCATTTTGAGTGTCCATTAGCGGTGTGAGCGACATTAGCAGCAGCATACGCAGGCAGATTGCAAACAGTGCATATCATTGGCAACTCATTTACCAGAGTAAATAGAGAGAAATGGAGGGGAATTCAATAGGAGCACTCCTTCAATAGGAGCTCCCCCTCTCTCCCTCTCTTTACCTCCCCCTCTTTGAGGGTCTTTCCTCTCTCCCTCTCTCTCCCTCTTTCTACCTCCCCCTCTGTGAGGGTCTTTCCTCTCTCCCTCTCTCTACCTCCCCCTCTGTGAGGGTCTTTCCTCTCTCCCCCTCCTCTCGTTCATGAACTCATCTGTCCATCCTCACCCCCCTCTCTTTCACCCCTCCCTACTCACTTTGCACTATAGCGTGTTCATCTTCTTCTTGCCCATTTCTCTGTACTGTACCACCTACTGCTACTCCTACAGAGCCCCTCCCCTCCTTTAGCTTTCAAATGAAACCCCCTCCTCCCCACCCCTCTCCTCTCTCGGTCCCTCTGTTCCAAACTTCATTTTGGCCCTGGGCTGCCTTTCATGGGGAAAGAGAAATTGGGAAAGAAGACAGGATTCATAATTGGAGTGCCTGGGGAGAGAGGGATGGGAGGAGAGGGGAGAGAGGGATGGGAGGAGAGGGGAGAGAGGGATGGGAGGAGGGGGGAGAGAGGGATGGGATGAGAGGGGAGAGAGGGATGGGAGGAGAGGGGAGAGAGGGATGGGAGGAGAGGGGAGAGAGGGATGGGAGGAGGGGGGAGAGAGGGATGGGAGGAGGGGGGCAGATTTTGGCCCCAAACATTAAATATTAACACCTTTTCTCATCTCTGTCTCTTTAGTGACACCCACTGATTGAGTTCCCCTCTCACTCTCTCATTTTTTTAATGACATTTCTTTTAGGCATACACACACAAGCAGGCTCAAATTGAGTTTCTCTGAAAATGGGTGCTGGGCGCTAGGAGACAGAGAGCTTCCAGTAATGGGTTGTCTCTCCTCTGCTTTGTATTTCTTTGATGGGGACAGTAATGAAATTCTACTTTTTATTTTCAGCCAAATCCAAATGTAATTTACTGTTTAGACTGATGTCTCACAGTCTCCCTTTGTTGTATACAGCAGCACAGACATTCAAGGTCTCATATCCAGGCTGGGCGATGGATGGCCATTTCCTCACCAACACTCTTTTAATAGACTGGAACCAGATTCTGTCAAATAATTTAGCTTTATTAATGACCTTCCTGATATTCTCTCTGAAAGATGTGTTACATGGTAACGCTTAATAGATGAGAGTACCAGCTAAATGTATTGGTAGTGAATCCCAGACATTTCAAACCCATTTTCCTACAGCAGCCAAGCCTATTTACTACCAATACATTTAGCTGGCAAGTCAGTTAAGAACAAATTCTTATTTTCAATGATGACCTAGGAACAGTGGGTTAACTACCTGTTCAGGGGCAGAACGACAGATTTGTACCTTGTCAGCTCAGGGATTCGAGCTTGCAACCTTTCCATTACGAGTCCAATGCTCTAACCACTAGGCTACCCTGCCGCCCCAATTTCTTTACCCCTTAATCTGGTTAGAGAGCGCACTGCCTCTCTCTAAAACCGTATTCGAAACAATTTTTTTCTTGCCACTGTGGGGAAGCAGGGGCAACTCTTGACTCAAAGATTTAAAAGTCAGTTTATTTAGTAAGTAGAAGTTAACTCTGTCCCAATGAACAAAACATTTTCTCGCCACTACCATCTGTATCATAATCTCCCCCTCCATCTCCAGTTTCCTCCCTTTCTCCTCCCTCCCTGTCTCCCCCTCTCCTATCCCTGTTCCAAAGTACAGCCAGAAAGGCCTAACCAAGCCTCCCACTGAATGGGTTTGACTCCTGACCCCGTCGCCAAGACAACTGGAGTGGCGAGGCGGAATGTCTTGTGAGACAAAAGTGCCGAGCTGAGCTGACCTTGTATCCCACTTCACAGTGTTTGTCCAAGGGCCCTAAACTTTGACCCAGAACCCTAGAGAGAGACAGAGAATGTACACACACACCATAGGCTGTGATGTATCTAAGGCTGTACACTCAGGGTAAAGTACCCTCAAACCACAGCACAGCACAGCAGGCCCCTTGACACAGATAAACATACAGAAACTGTTGCTGAGTCATTGAGCTTTGGAGGGGGACTCTCTGCATAACAGAGAAGGATATATGGATTCTCATACCGATATCTGTGTCATTGAGAGGTAGGATAAGTAGTGCATTTATAGCCCAGCAGATTGTGGATGAGTCCATACGCTTAACAGCCTGTCCTGTTTGTTTCAGTGGAGAACGTCAGCTCACATCCTCTGAATCATCACACACACACACTCAATTCCTTGCCCATCCAGACATGTGGTCAAACAGAAGGTGTGTGTGTGTGTGTGTGTGTGTGTGTGTGTGTGTGTGTGTGTGTGTGTGTGTGTGTGTGTGTGTGTGTGTGTGTGTGCGTGTGCGTGCTCGGTGAACAAGCCCTTGACGGTAAATAAGCTGAATGGTCAAATAAAACACTGGGCCTCTGGTTCCTCTTAGACACAAGTCTGTTAAACCCACCTGACCTTCAGCAGCTGTGGCCAACATATAGTGTAGAAACCCAGCCTTTCACAACTTGTTTATACCAGGGACCAGTGAGCTACGATCCCCTCTCGTTGGAGGACTGCTTAGACTGAAACTAGAACCTGAAATCTGACTAAATGACTGAGAATGTGTGTCAAATCAAATGTTATCGCAGGTGCAGTGAAATGCTTATGTTTCTAGCTCCAACAGTGCAGTAATACCTAACAATACAAAACAATACACACAAATCCCCCAAATGAAATGAAAGGAATTAAGAAATAACAGAACGAGCAATGTCAGAGTCCGGAATATAAATATATATGATGGTGTGTATAGGCAGTATGGACAGTATATGAGTAGAAAAGGCGGGTACAGCAGTAGTTGTATAGGATGAGCCATGACTAGAATGCAGAATGTACGTATGAAGTGGGTAAAACAGTATGTAAACATGATTAAATTGACCCGTGTTCCATGACTCTGTACACAGGGAAGCAGCCTCTAAGGTGCAGGGTAGACTACAGGGTGGTAGCGGGCCAGTAACAGTGACTAAGTTCAGGGCAGGGTGCTGGACGGAGGCCGGCTGGTAACAGTGACTAAGTTCAGGGTAGAGTACCGGGTGGTAGCGGGCCAGTAACAGTGACTAAGTTCAGGGCAGGGTACTGGGCGGAGGCCGGCTGGTAACAGTGACTAAGTTCAGGGCAGGGTGCTGGACGGAGGCCGGCTGGTAACAGTGACTAAGTTCAGGGCAGGGTACTGGGCGGAGGCCGGCTGGTAACAGTGACTAAGTTCAGGGCAGGGTGCTGGACGGAGGCCGGCTGGTAACAGTGACTAAGTTCAGGGCAGGGTATTGGGCGGAGGCCGGCTGGTAACAGTGACTAAGTTCAGGGCAGGGTACTGGGCGGAGGCCGGCTTTTAACAGTGACTAAGTTCAGGGCAGGGTACTGGGCGGAGGCCGGCTGGTAACAGTGACTAAGTTCAGGGCAGGGTGCTGGACGGAGGCCGGCTGGTAACAGTGACTAAGTTCAGGGCAGGGTACTGGGTGGAGGCCGGCTGGTAACAGTGACTAAGTTCAGGGCAGGGTACTGGGCGGAGGCCGGCTGGTAACAGTGACTAAGTTCAGGGCAGGGTACTGGGCGGAGGCCGGCTGGTAACAGTGACTAAGTTCAGGGCAGGGTACTGGGCGGAGGCCGGCTGGTAACAGTGACTAAGTTCAGGGCAGGGTGCTTGGCCGGAGGCCGGCTGGTAACAGTGACTAAGTTCAGAGCAGGGTACTGGGCGGAGGCCGGCTGGTAACAGTGACTAAGTTCAGGGCAGGGTGCTGGACGGAGGCCGGCTGGTAACAGTGACTAAGTTCAGGGCAGGGTACTGGGCGGAGGCCGGCTGGTAACAGTGACTAAGTTCAGGGTAGAGTACCGGGTGGTAGCGGGCCAGTAACAGTGACTAAGTTCAGGGCAGGGTACTGGACGGAGGCCGGCTGGTAACAGTGACTAAGTTCAGGGCAGGGTACTGGGCGGAGGCCGGCTGGTAACAGTGACTAAGTTCAGGGCAGGGTACTGGGCGGAGGCCGGCTGGTAACAGTGACTAAGTTCAGGGCAGGGTACTGGGCGGAGGCCGGCTGGTAACAGTGACTAAGTTCAGGGCAGGGTACTGGGCGGAGGCCGGCTGGTAACAGTGACTAAGTTCAGGGCAGGGTACTGGGCGGAGGCCGGCTGGTAACAGTGACTAAGTTCAGGGCAGGGTGCTTGGCCGGAGGCCGGCTGGTAACAGTGACTAAGTTCAGGGCAGGGTGCTGGACGGAGGCCGGCTGGTAACAGTGACTAAGTTCAGGGCAGGGTACTGGGCGGAGGCCGGCTGGTAACAGTGACTAAGTTCAGGGCAGGGTACTGGGCGGAGGCCGGCTGGTAACAGTGACTAAGTTCAGGGCAGGGTACTGGGCGGAGGCCGGCTGGTAACAGTGACTAAGTTCAGGGCAGGGTACTGGGCGGAGGCCGGCTGGTAACAGTGACTAAGTTCAGGGCAGGGTACTGGGCGGAGGCCGGCTGGTAACAGTGACTAAGTTCAGGGCAGGGTGCTGGACGGAGGCCGGCTGGTAACAGTGACTAAGTTCAGGGCAGGGTACTGGGCGGAGGCCGGCTGGTAACAGTGACTAAGTTCAGGGTAGGGTGCTGGACGGAGGCCGGCTGGTAACAGTGACTAAGTTCAGGGGAGGGTACTGGGCGGAGGCCGGCTGGTAACAGTGACTAAGTTCAGGGTAGGGTGCTGGACGGAGGCCGGCTGGTAACAGTATGACTAAGTTCAGGGGAGGGTACTGGGCGGAGGCCGGCTGGTAACAGTGACTAAGTTCAGGGTAGGGTGCTGGACGGAGGCCGGCTGGTAACAGTGACTAAGTTCAGGGGAGGGTACTGGGCGGAGGCCGGCTGGTAACAGTGACTAAGTTCAGGGCAGGGTACTGGGCGGAGGCCGGCTGGTAACAGTGACTAAGTTCAGGGCAGGGTACTGGGCGGAGGCCGGCTGGTAACAGTGACTAAGTTCAGGGCAGGGTGCTGGACGGAGGCCGGCTGGTAACAGTGACTAAGTTCAGGGTAGAGTACCGGGTGGTAGCGGGCCAGTAACAGTGACTAAGTTCAGGGCAGGGTACTGGACGGAGGCCGGCTGGTAACAGTGACTAAGTTCAGGGCAGGGTACTGGGCGGAGGCCGGCTGGTAACAGTGACTAAGTTCAGGGCAGGGTACTGGGCGGAGGCCGGCTGGTAACAGTGACTAAGTTCAGGGCAGGGTACTGGGCGGATGCCGGCTGGTAACAGTGACTAAGTTCAGGGCAGGGTACTGGGCGGAGGCCGGCTGGTAACAGTGACTAAGTTCAGGGCAGGGTACTGGGCGGAGGCCGGCTGGTAACAGTGACTAAGTTCAGGGCAGGGTACTGGGCGGAGGCCGGCTGGTAACAGTGACTAAGTTCAGGGTAGAGTACCGGGTGGTAGCGGGCCAGTAACAGTGACTAAGTTCAGGGCAGGGTACTGGACGGAGGCCGGCTGGTAACAGTGACTAAGTTCAGGGCAGGGTACTGGGCGGAGGCCGGCTGGTAACAGTGACTAAGTTCAGGGCAGGGTGCTGGACGGAGGCCGGCTGGTAACTGACTAAGTTCAGGGCAGGGTGCTGGACGCAGGCCGGCTGGTAACAGTGACTAAGTTCAGGGCAGGGTGCTGGACGGAGGCCGGCTGGTAACTGACTAAGTTCAGGGCAGGGTGCTGGACGGAGGCCGGCTGGTAACTGACTAAGTTCAGGGCAGGGTGCTGGACGGAGGCCGGCTGGTAACTGACTAAGTTCAGGGCAGGGTGCTGGACGGAGGCCGGCTGGTAACAGTGACTAAGTTCAGGGCAGGGTGCTGGACGGAGGCCTGCTGGTAACAGTGACTAAGTTCAGGGCAGGGTGCTGGGCGGAGGCCGGCTGGTGGTGACTATTTAACAGTTGGATGGCCTGGAGATAGAAGCTGCTTTTCAGTCTGTACTTTCTCCACCTTCTAGAGTTAATTAAATGGCTACCCGGACTTTCTGCTTTTCATCCCCTATCTACATGTACATATTACCTCAGTCAATCACCTAACCAAACATACATGTATATATTAACTCAATCAATCACCTAACCAAACATACATGTACATATTAACTCAATCAATACCTAACCAAACCTATATCTACATATTAACTCAATCAATACCTAACCAAACATACATGTACATATTTGTAATTGTCACAGTGGAAACAACATCCTCTATGTACTTCCTGATGAACTCAGTCATCGAGTCAGTGTATACTGCAATACATATCCCAGTCTGCGTGATCAAAACAATCTTGAAGCATAGATTCCCATTGGTCAGACCAATGTTGAACAGTCCTTATCACGGGTACTTCCTCTTTAAGTTTCTGCTTATAGGAGGGAAGGAGCCGAATGCAGGCGTAATCTGATTTGCCGAAGGGAGGGCGGGGGAGGGCCTTGTAGCCATCCCGGAAGGGGGAGTAGCGATGGTCAAGAGTGCTCGATGAGCGAGTAGCACAGGAGATGTGTTGATAAAACTTCGGTAGCGTTTTCCTACAATTTCCAGTAAATGCAGCCTCAGGACATGCGGTTTCCAGTTTGCACAAAGACAGTATGTGTGAGGGTGGCACAGGTGTGAGCTGGCATTCTGCCACTCTTCAGGTTGTATTGTACCAGACAGCCAGTCTGTACCACCTCCGGAAGCTGTGGTGTAGGGGTGCCCTGTGGCATCTACATCCGGGACAGGCCACACACACACACGCACGCACGCACGCACGCACGCCGCACGCACGCACGCACGCACACACACACACACACACACACACACACACACACACACAGAGATACACGTACACACACAGATACACACACACGCACACACACACAGATACACACACACACACACACAGATACACACACACACACAGATACACACAAACCCTAATCTTACACACACAGCCACCAACCATATGAAAACAACCCAGGCAGACACCCCATTAGAACAACAGCTGTAATGTGACCCTTGATAAGGTCGGAGGATGTTTGAATCAAAATGGATGGCTGCTCGATATCATCTCTTTCAACAATAGATCATCAGAATCAACCACAAGTCATGACTGAAGGGACTTATGATAGAGACTGGTTGACAGAAGCCTCTTTTAGTCTGCTGGCCTGTTCTAAGGTTACTTTAATTGGTTCCTGCCAGTATCATTGTCTCTTGCTAGGGAATAGTCTTCTGTTATTATGTCCATTAAAGAGCCTAGTTTAGAATACACTGAGGACAGTAATGACTACTAGTGAAATCAGTGAGAAACAGAATCTCTTATGTTTAAGTTTAAACTGATTTGTTCAGTGTCTTGTGACAACAGTATGCTGGATGGAAGTGCCTCAGTTGGTTTCAGATGAACCTCTAGTTGACTATGTGCTGTCCCTGTATCTCTCACTACAGCTCAGCACCAGGAGGTTTAAGATGAACTTCTAGTTGACTATGTGCTGTCCCTGTATCTCTCACCACAGCTCAGCACCAGGAGGTTTAAGATGAACTTCTAGTTGACTATGTGCTGTCCCTGTATCTCTCACCACAGCTCAGCGCCAGGAGGTTTAAGATGAACTTCTAGTTGACTATATGCTGTCCCTGTATCTCTCACCACAGCTCAGCGCCAGGAGGTTTAAGATGAACTTCTAGTTGACTATGTGCTGTCCCTGTATCTCTCACCACAGCTCAGCGCCAGGAGGTTTAAGATGAACCTCTAGTTGACTATGTGCTGTCCCTGTATCTCTCACCACAGCTCAGCACCAGGAGGTTTAAGATGAACTTCTAGTTGACTATGTGCTGTCTCTGTATCTCTCACTACAGCTCAGCACCAGGAGGTTTAAGATGAACTTCTAGTTGACTATGTGCTGTCCCTGTATCTCTCACCACAGCTCAGCGCCAGGAGGTTTAAGATGAACTTCTAGTTGACTATATGCTGTCCCTGTATCTCTCACCACAGCTCAGCACCAGGAGGTTTAAGATGAACTTCTAGTTGACTATGTGCTGTCCCTGTATCTCTCACCACAGCTCAGCGCCAGGAGGTTTAAGATGAACCTCTAGTTGACTATGTGCTGTCCCTGTATCTCTCACCACAGCTCAGCGCCAGGAGGTTTAAGATGAACTTCTAGTTGACTATGTGCTGTCCCTGTATCTCTCACCACAGTTCAGCGCCAGGAGGTTTAAGATGAACTTCTAGTTGACTATGTGCTGTCCCTGTATCTCTCACCACAGCTCAGCGCCAGGAGGTTTAAGATGAACTTCTAGTTGACTATGTGCTGTCCCTGTATCTCTCACCACAGCTCAGCGCCAGGAGGTTTAGAATCTAGACAGACAAACTTTTGGGGTTTAGACGTCCCACATAGTTTAGGAGTGACAGTCGGTCAGACACCCTCTCCATCGAGACATTAAAACAACACAGACCTCCCTGATGGCACAGGAGATTTATCAACCTATATGTTTACCCCTCCCAGCCCCTCCTCCTCTCTAACTCCACCTCCTCCCCAGCGCCTCCTCCTCCCCAACTCCTCCTTATACCCTCACTCCCAAAGCTGACCTGGCCTGTATATCTGCCTTTTATCCGTCTTCCTCTTCTCCTTCAAATTTAGACAGCATAACCCACCTCCCTCATTCCCTCCTATATCCCATCTACTGCTCCCCTCCCACTGGACCCCAATGTTGGGCGGCTTTATCCCCCACCCTCCTACCCACCCCTCTCTCCCGCTTTCTCCCTCCCTAAAACCCTCCATCTCTCTCCCCCTCTCCATCCATCCCATCTCATCCCTCCGTCTCTTTGGCTCTCCTCTCTTTCATCTTAGTTCATGGGTAAATGTCAGATCTCTTCATTAGCATCGGATACATATCAATGTGTTCCCCCAAAGGTCACCACTTAGTTTGACATCACAGCAATACATTCCCTGAGGCTGATATCTGCTCAATATTCAGGATCTTTGAATGAGAAAGTAGTCGGCCCAACGAACATATTTCCACTTTTCCGTGTTGTTCTTTGTTCGTCTCTGCCTGTATCAGTGGCTAGTTTCCTGTCTCTGTTATATTAAGCTTGTAACCATGTAGTTTCACTTCTTTTTCCACATCCCTCTCTTTCCTCAATTCTCTCTCTGTCTGTCTCTCTGTCTGTCTGTCTCTCTGTGGCTCCCTTTGTAAGCTAGCGTGTTTGTGTGTGTCTGCGTGTGTGTTTGTGTGTGTGTGCCAGCAGCTGTTGTTCCTGAGCTGCACCTGTTCTTGTCTCATCACGGTAGTGTTGATGGACGCCAGATCTTACAAAGACCCACCCTGACACTGGCAGCCTGACCCACTCCACCACGCACGCACGCACGCACACACACACACGCACGCACGCACGCACGCACGCACGCACGCACGCACGCACGCACGCACGCACGCACGCACGCACGCACGCACTCACACACACACACACACACACACACACACACACACACACACACACACACACACACACACACACACACACACACACACACACACACACACACACACACACACACACACACACACACACACACACACACACACACACACACACACACACACACACTGAGAGCCCACATAGCCCACCAGGCTTCATATGCACTCTGCTATTCCACATATGAGCGTGAATAGAGTCGGCTGGTTGATATGCAGGACAGGATACTACAGTTGACACTAGTGCTACTAGTATTGTTCCACAGGCATTTTTGTGGTACATTTTCTGCAAATAGTAGAATAATGATAGATAAATAGTTGAGTTATTTTCAGAGTGAATTCCCATCACAGTGAGTATCTCTCTGGTCTCTATTGGGGTTTGACTGTTTACTGTGTCAGTCTAAATGTCACGGGGAACACTGACACACCCCTGTCATAGACATCCCATAATGATGACCCCCATGGGTCAGTAACACCATCACCATGGCGATAGTTTCCATCATAACAACAGAGCGTGGCGATCATTGCAGTAATGGTCCTGCTGCTTTGTGAAATCATTTCTCCTACACTAAAATATATACTACCTGAGGTTGAGGTGCTGACATTTCAATGTGATTTGTGTGTGTGTGTGTGTCTCAATGATATGTGTGTGTGTGGATCATTGAGGTTGTGAGACAGTGTTTGTTTTGCCAAACCTATGGCAAAGCACAACATAACTAATCATGTTAGTGTCAAGGACTGACTGACATGCACACACACACATGCACACGCACACACACACACACACATACACATACACATACACACACACACGCACACATACACACATACACCACAAACAAACACACACACACACACATTGACCTTCCTCTCTTCTCCATTTCACATTGCTCTTTGGTTGTTTAGCTGTGTCCACTTCATCAGGGGTTTTCATACACAGCCAGTCAGAATTACTGTGCTCCAAGCACGCAAATTGGAGCAAGGGAGGGTCGGAGTATGAGTTCAAATCAAAGTATGCGAAACGGCGCACGGAGGGAGGGCACTTCTCTAATGTGTATTCCGTTTGTACAAATTTTGAAGCATGCATCGATGCAAGCTTCAATGGAAAGTATGTAATGAAATATGACGCAACCATTAAAAAATGATGCAATCAATGGTGGCCATTATTTCAGCTGAATCGAGAAAAAATACACTCGGAATGAAATGTTCCCTTTTTACATCTCATATGTTGCCTGACTACAATATTTTTTCTTGATATGTTAATAAATAAATGCTGTGTTAATTTTGGCATGTTTCCCTGCCTACGTATCAATAACACAGTAGAAAAAAAGGGAGTCTATATACATTGTGTGCAAAAGGCATGAGGAGGTAGGAGAATAATTACAATTTTGCAGATTAACACTGTGGTGATAAATGATCAGATGGTCATGTACAGGTAGAGATATTGGTGTGCAAAAGAGCAGAAAAGTAAATAAATAAAAACAGTATGGGGATGAGGTAGGTAAAAATGGGTGGGCTATTTACCGATAGACTATGTACAGCTGCAGCGATCGGTTAGCTGCTCAGATAGCAGATGTTTGAAGTTGGTGAGGGAGATAAAAGTCTCCAACTTCAGCAATTTTTGCAATTTGTTCCAGTCACAGGCAGCAGAGAACTGGAACGAAAGGCGGCCAAATGAGGTGTTGGCTTTAGGGATGATATAAGTCAATAGGGCTAACTGGCTAGCTACTACTGTTAGCTAGCCAGATAGCCACAAATAATTGTTAGCTGGCTACAGAAGAAGAATTGACATCCACTTTGCAAAACATTATTTTTTGCCTGTTAAACTATCTAGTTAGCTACATTATTACTATTCACATATAGCTAGCTTATAGTTATGAACTAAAATGTTTGCTTTGTGTGTATCTTGTTTAGTCTCTATTGTTGCCATTGTTCTGGCTGGAAGAAGGTTCCGTGAATGGAGAGGTGCAGGGTGAGGTAATACAGTAGGGGGACTGTGAGTACTTCTCAAATGTCATGTTTTATGTGTCCTCCACACTCTCGTCCTCACAAGACCGTACTCAAGAGAGCGTCCTCAGAGAATGCTCTCAGAGCATGAGAGTGTGGGGCACGGTAATGTGCATATTGAGAAACACCCTGTATGTTATACGCTCTATATGACACATCCGTATGGGATGCCAGTTTGACTGAACCATTAGGATTTAGCTGTTCTCTCCCACCAACACTTTAATGTATATATTAATACCTAAATGTGTATCACACACATCATGAATCATCCTGCTGTATCGTATCGCTACAGTGCCCATCGACTGATTCTACATTTGGTTGTTACAGCCTGAATTCAAAAACATGTATTAAATAAAACTACATCTCACCATCTACACACAATACCCCATAATGACAGTGAAAACATGTATTAAATAAAACTACATCTCACCATCTACACACAATACCCCATAATGACAGTGAAAACATGTTTTTACATATTTTTCAAACTTCAGTGAAAATGAAATACAGAAATATCTAATTTCCATAAGTATTCACACCCCTGAGTCAATATTTTGTTGAAGAACCTTTGGCAGCGATTACAGCTGTGTCTTTTGGGGTAAGTCTCTAAGACCTTTGCACACCTGGAATGTACAATATTTGTACATTATACTTTTAAAAACTATTCACACGCTGTCGAGTTGGTTGTTGATCATTGCTAGACAGCCATTTTCAAGTCTTGCCGTAGGTCTTCAAGCCGATTTAAGTCAAAACATAACTAGTCACTCAGGAACATTCGCTGTTGTCTTGGTAAGCAACTCCAGTGTATATTTGGGCCTTGTGTTTTAGGTTATTGTCCTGCTGAAAGGTGAATTTGTCTTCCCGTGTCTGGTGGAAAGCAGCCTGAACCAGGTTTTCCTCTAGGATTTTGCCTGTGCTTAGCGCTATTCTGTTTCTTTTTATCCTAAAAAACTTCTGTAGTCCTTGCTGATGACAAGCATACCCATAATATGATGTAGCCTACACCACGCTTGAAAATATGAAGAGTGGTACTCAGTGATGTGTTGTGTTGGATTTGCCTCAAACATAGTGCTTTTGTATTCAGGACAAAAAGTTAATTTCTTTGAATGTTTTGCAGTATTACAAACATGATGCATGTTTTAGAATATTTTTATTTTGTACAGGCTTGTTTCTTCTCACTCTGTCATTTAGGTTAGTATTGTGGAGTAACTACAATGTCGTTGATCCATCCTCAGTTTTATCATATCTCTGTAACTGTTTTAAAATCCCCATTGGCCTCATGGTGAAATCCCTGAGCAGTTTCCTTCCTCTCTGGCAACTGAGTTACCGGTTGCATTGATACACATTCCAAAGTGAAATGAATAACTTCACCATGCTCAAAGGGATATTCAGCATCTGCTTTTTTTTATTTGTACACATCTAATAATCGGTGCCCTTCTTTGCGAGGCATTGAAAAGTTCCCTGGTCTTTGTGGTTGAATCTGTGTTTGAAATGCATTACTCGATGAAAGGACCTTACAGATAATTGTATATGTGGGGTACAGATATGGGGTAGTCATTCAAAAATCATATTATCCACTAATATTGAAAGAGGAATGAGTACATGCAACTTATTATGCGATTTGTTAAGCACATGTTTACTCCTGGTTTGCCATAACAAAGGGGTTGAATACTTATTGACTCAAGACATTTCAGCTCCAATTTTTTTATTAATTTCTGAAATGTTCTCGAAACAAAATTATTTTTTGCCATTATGAGTTATTGTGCGTAGATCAGTGACACAAAATCTCAATTGAATGAATTTTCAATTCAGGATGTAACACAACAAAATTACAAAAAGTGGGACAGACAGGAATGCCACATTAACAGTTATCAGTGAGTAGATCCATTTTGGAGCCAATGAGAGAGAGAGGCCTTATGAATAGTGAGTGAGAAACACATGCAGGCACACTCATACACACATTCACACATAGGGAGAGATCGTAGAGACAGGATGCCCTGTGGGTGTTCAGATGCTGTTTGAGAGAGAGGGATGAAAGCAGGAAAGTCCGAGCAGTAGGCAGACAGGGGGAATGAAAAACTCAGTTTGATGTCCAGAATACGACAGTAGGTATGGAAACAACAAGGGAACGAGAGAGAAATAAAAAGAAACAAGAGAAGAAAAGAAAGTGTTGAGGAGGGGATCCTGCTGGTTCCTTCGTAATGAGGGGCTCCCGCTCTTGATGTGTGTGCGGCGTGTGTGCGTGTGTGTTGGTGTGTTTGTGTGTGTGTGCATGTGTGTGCGTAAGCCAGTGCTATGTTAGTCAGATGTACTGTTAACTGAATAACACAGTATGTATTAGGGGCTGTACCATGGAAAGCTTAAAACACTAAGCTCAATTGTGCTCCTGTACCATTTTGCATCATTTAACTCAGGGATTTGTGTTATCAATGTGACTTCCAGTGTGGGCCTATGTCTTTGTGGCAGCTCTACTCTAGTTGTTCTAGCACCACTCGTGTAGCTTATGTTGCTCATCAATACTGCATGCTTTGTATGTGTGTGTGTGTGTGTGTGTGTGTGTGTGTGTGTGTGTGCTCCATGTCAGTCAGTGTGTCTGTGGGCCACAGTCAGAGCGTCTAGTTCCCATCTGCCACCACACCACACACACACTTTCTCTTTGTCTTCTGTAAATCGGATTATCTACCCCACGTCAGTTAATGGGACCCCCATGCAGTTAACCCCCCCACTTCCCCTCCCACACATTCACCCCACTCACTCACACAGACAGACCCCACTCCCCTCACACACACACTAAAAAACACCCACGCACGACCCTCGCCCTCCAAAACACACACACACACACACACACACACACACACACACACACACACACACACACACACACACACACACACACACACACACACTCTTTTGAGCTCCTGCTGTGGGATCAGATTGGTTCAAGGAGTCACTAATTACTCCATAATTGCCTCTCTGTCTGCCCAGCTGCCTCATGGGTAAAACACAAGGGTTAAGTTACATTGATCAGACCGGACTGTATTTGACCTGTTAGGGAGAGAGAACCACTGGGTACAGACGTCAGTTCAACAATCTAGTTTTGATTTACATTTGGTTGAGTTGTCAACTAACATGAATTCAACGTGAAATCAACAACATATGTCACCCTGTCATTGGATTTAGGTGAAACATTGAAATAAAGAAAAATATCCCTTATATCAATGACTTTTTGAAAATCCAATCAGTTTTCCACATTGATTCAAAGTCATCAAATATATATATATATGTTGTTGCTAAAATGAAGTGGAAACAGTGTTCAACCAGTTTTTGTCCAGTGGGAAGGAGAGGTGATAGGGATGGGGGGACTTGGGGGTGGGGTTGAAGGCCATAAAGACAGAGAGTAAAGAGAGAAGAGAGACAGGAGAGAGGAAGAGACCAACAGGCATGCTGGCTAGGTGTGACAGTCCCAAGCCCACATTGACACTACCTGTGTATTCTTCCCATGACAATCAATCCCACTCTTCTAGACACTAATAGCTACTGAAGAGCATAGCGTAAGGGTTCCTGACATATTTAATTCATGTGCTCATTCATTCTCTCTCACTTCGTCAGGAGCGTTGTTGGTGTTGGCTCATACGTATAGCGTTATTTTAGTCTACTTCTCCCTTCAAACCCTTGTCATAGCATGAGACCAGGGTTGCCAAATAAGTTTTTATCTACTTCTACACTTTTCAGCCAACAACATACCACTTCAGACAGGGTCACGCTTCCCAGTTAGACATGCAGAGAGAGTGGGAGAGAGAGGGGGAGGGGGGAGTGAGAGAGAGAGAGAGGTAGGGGAGCGAGAGAGAGGGGGGTGAGAGAGAGAGGTAGGGGAGTGAGAGAGAGGTAGGGGAGTGAGAGAGAGAGAGGTAGGGGAGTGAGAGAGAGAGAGGTAGGGGAGTGAGAGAGAGGGAGGTAGGGGAGTGAGAGAGAGGTAGGGGAGAGAAAGAGAGAGGGGGGGAGTGAGAGAGAGAGAGGTAGGGGAGTGGGAGAGAGAGAGGTAGGGGAGAGAGAGGGGGGGGGACTGTACACAGCAGCAGAATACCTGACCACTGTGACTGACCCAAAATTAAGGAAAGCTTTGACTATGTACAGACTCAGCGAGCATAGCCTTGCTATTGAGAAAGGCCGCCGTAGGCAGACATGGCTCTCAAGAGAAGACAGGCTATGTGCTCACTGCCCACAAAATGAGGTGGAAACTGAGCTGCACTTCTTAACCTCCTGCCCAATGTATGACCATATTAGAGAGACATATTTCCCTCAGATTACACAGATCCACAAAGAATTCGAAAACAAATCCAATTTTGAAAAACTCCCATATCTACTGGGTGAAATTCCACAGTGTGCCATCAGAGCAGCAAGATTTGTGACCTGTTGCCACGAGAAAAGGGCAACCAGTGAAGAACACGCACCATTGTAAATACAACCCATATCTATGCTTATTTATTTTATCTTGTGTCCTTTACCATTTGCACATTGTAAAAACACTGTATATATATATAATACGACATTTGTAATGTCTTTATTGTTTTGAAACTTCTGTATGTGTGATGTCTACTGTTAATTTTTATTGTTTATTTCACATGTTTCCCATGCCAATAAAGCCCCTTGAATTGAATTGAATTGAGAGAGAGGTAGGGGAGCGAGAGAGAGGGAGGTAGGGGAGTGAGAGAGAGGTAGGGGAGAGAAAGAGAGAGGGGGGAGTGAGAGAGAGAGGTAGGGGAGCGAGAGAGAGGGGGGAGTGAGAGAGAGAGAGGTAGGGGAGTGAGAGGGAGGGAGGTAGGGGAGTGAGAGAGAGGGAGGTAGGGGAGTGAGAGAGAGGGAGGTTGGGGAGTGATAGAGAGGGAGGTAGGGGAGTGAGAGAGAGGGAGGTAGGGGAGAGAGAGAGAGGTAGGGGAGTGAGAGAGAGGGAGGTAGGGGAGTGAGAGAGAGGTAGGGGAGAGAGAGAGGGGGGGTGAGAGAAAGAGAGAGGTAGGGGAGCGAGAGAGAGGGGGGAGTGAGAGAGAGAGGTAGGGGAGTGAGAGAGAGGGAGGTAGGGGAGTGATAGAGAGGGAGGTAGGGGAGTGAGAGAGAGAGGGAGAGGAGTGAGAGAGAGGGAGGTAGGGGAGTGAGAGAGAGGGAGGGAGGTAGGGGAGTGAGAGAGAGGGAGGGAGGTAGGGGAGTGAGAGAGAGAGGGAGGGAGGTAGGGGAGTGAGAGAGAGGGAGGGAGGTAGGGGAGTGATAGAGAGAGGGAGGTAGGGGAGTGATAGAGAGGGAGGGAGGTAGGGGAGTAAGAGAGAGGGAGGTAGGGGAGTGAGAGAGAGGGAGGTAGGGGAGTGAGAGAGAGGGAGGTAGGGGAGTGAGAGAGGGAGGTAGGGGAGCGAGAGAGAGGGAGTTAGGGGAGCGAGAGAGAGGGAGGTAGGGGAGTGAGAGAGAGGGAGGTAGGGGAGTGAGAGAGAGGGAGGGAGGTAGGGGAGTGAGAGAGGGGAGGGAGGTAGGGAGGTAGGGGAGTGAGAGAGAGGGAGGTAGGGGAGTGAGAGAGAGGGAGGTAGGGGAGTGAGAGAGAGCGAGGTAGGGGAGTGAGAGAGAGGGAGGTAGGGGAGTGAGAGAGAGGGAGGTAGGGGAGTGAGAGAGAGGGAGGTAGGGGAGTGAGAGAGATGGAGGTAGGGGAGCGAGAGAGAGAAAGAGGGGGAGGGAGGGGAGTGAGAGAGAGAAAGAGGGGAGCGAGAGAGAGGGAGGTAGGGGAGCGAGAGAGAAAGAGATCTCATCTGAGAATTTATAAAATGGATTGACCACTGACCTCTATCTGATGTGGGTCACATTGGGTCTTGGTGTCTGACCCTGGAGGAATCTCTCACCCACACAATGTTTTTTTTCTTTATGTTATGTCGTATTTGTGCATCTCTGAGTGATATTTTATCCATTCCAGTGGTTATTTCTGGTTCTGGGTGATTTTTCCTTTAATTTGAACTCCTCTCTCTGTCTCTCTAAAGCACCAACATCATCCTTTCATCCCCAACTCTCTCCTTATTACCACTACCAAACAGGAGCCATATTCCCAACACTCCACCCACACACCCAACTAGCTCTTCCCACAGGCTAATACTTATATGAATTGAAAATAGTATGCCCAAATCTGGTCCTGTCCAAGTTCACTGCACACTACACAACATCAGCAGTGTGCATGCAGTATTTATCTCTCTAGTGAATTCTCTCTTTTTACACACACACACACACACACACACACACACACACACACACACACACACACACACACACACACACACACACACACACACACACACACACACACACACAGATCATGTTTCATACTGTATATCCACTCTCTGTATGTGAAAACATTTTCCTCCACTGTATGTGAACACGCGTTCCTCCACTCTCTGTATGTGAACACGCGTTCCTCCACTCTCTGTATGTGAACACGCGTTCCTCCACTCTCTGTATGTGAACACGCGTTCCTCCAGTCTCTGTATGTGAAGACGCGTTCCTCCACTCTCTGTATGTGAAGACGCGTTCCTCCACTCTCTGTATGTGAACACGCGTTCCTCCACTCTCTGTATGTGAACACGCGTTCCTCCACTCTCTGTATGTGAAGACGCGTTCCTCCACTCTCTGTATGTGAAGACGTTTTCCTCCACTCTCTGTATGTGAAGACGTTTTCCTCCACTCTGTATGTGAAGACGTTTTCCTCCACTCTCTGTATGTGAAGACGTTTTCCTCCACTCTCTGTATGTGAAGACGTTTTCCTCCACTCTCTGTATGTGAAGACATTTTCCTCCACTCTGTATGTGAAGACGTTTTCCTCCACTCTCTGTATGTGAAGACGTTTTCCTCCACTCTGTATGTGAAGACGTTTTCCTCCACTCTCTGTATGTGAAGACATTTTCCTCCACTCTGTATGTGAAGACGTTTTCCTCCACTCTCTGTATGTGAAGACGTTTTCCTCCACTCTCTGTATGTGAACACGCGTTCCTCCAGTCTCTGTATGTGAAGACGCGTTCCTCCACTCTCTGTATGTGAAGACGCGTTCCTCCACTCTCTGTATGTGAACACGCGTTCCTCCACTCTCTGTATGTGAACACGCGTTCCTCCACTCTCTGTATGTGAAGACGCGTTCCTCCACTCTCTGTATGTGAAGACGTTTTCCTCCACTCTCTGTATGTGAAGACGTTTTCCTCCACTCTGTATGTGAAGACGTTTTCCTCCACTCTCTGTATGTGAAGACGTTTTCCTCCACTCTCTGTATGTGAAGACGTTTTCCTCCACTCTCTGTATGTGAAGACATTTTCCTCCACTCTGTATGTGAAGACGTTTTCCTCCACTCTCTGTATGTGAAGACGTTTTCCTCCACTCTGTATGTGAAGACGTTTTCCTCCACTCTCTGTATGTGAAGACATTTTCCTCCACTCTGTATGTGAAGACGTTTTCCTCCACTCTCTGTATGTGAAGACGTTTTCCTCCACTCTGTATGTGAAGACGTTTTCCTCCACTCTCTGTATGTGAAGACGTTTTCCTCCACTCTGTATGTGAAGACGTTTTCCTCCACTCTCTGTATGTGAAGACATTTTCCTCCACTCTGTATGTGAAGACGTTTTCCTCCACTCTCTGTATGTGAAGACGTTTTCCTCCACTCTCTGTATGTGAAGACGTTTTCCTCCACTCTGTATGTGAAGACGTTTTCCTCCACTCTCTGTATGTGAAGACGTTTTCCTCCACTCTGTATGTGAAGACGTTTTCCTCCACTCTCTGTATGTGAAGACGTTTTCCTCCACTCTGTATGTGAAGACGTTTTCCTCCACTCTCTGTATGTGAAGACATTTTCCTCCACTCTGTATGTGAAGACGTTTTACTCCACTCTCTGTATGTGAAGACGTTTTCCTCCACTCTCTCAGTGGAGAAGCCCATTCCCACTCAGGAGACTGAAAAGATTTAGCATGGGTCCTCAGAGCAACCTGACTGGTTGCATCACTGCCTGGTATGACAAATGCTCAGCCTCCGACCGCAAGGCACTACAAAGAGTAGTGCGTACGGCCCAGAACATTACTGGGGCCAAGCTTCCTTCTATCCAGGACCTCTATACCAGGCGGTGTTGGAGGAAGGCCCTAAAATTACCAAAGACTCCAGCCACCCTAGTCATCGACTGTTCTCTCTGTTACCGCACGGCAAGCGGTACCGAAGCGTCAAGTCTAGGTCCAAAAGGCTTCTTAACAGCTTCTACACCCAAGCCATAAGACTCCTGAACAGCTAATCAGATGGCTATCTGCCTCGATGTTGCAGCTGTAGAATCCTTTGAGGATCTCAGGACCCATGCCAAATCTTTTTAGCTTCCTGAGGGGGAATAGGCTTTGTCGTGCCCTCATCATGACTGTCTTGGTGTTTGAACAAATCTAGTTTGTGGTTGATGTGGACACCAAGGAACTTGAAGTTCTTAATCTGCTCCACTACAGACCCGTCGATGAGAATGGGGGCGTGCTCGGTCCTCCTTTTCCTGTAGTCCACAATCATCTCCTTAGTCTTGGTTACGTTGAGGGATAGGTTGTTATTCTGGCACCACCCGGCCAGGTCTCTGACCTCCTCCCTATAGGCTGTCTTGTCATTGTCGGTCAGGCCTAACACTGTTGTGTCGTCTGCAAACTTAATGATGATGTTGGAGTCGTGCCTGGCCATGCAGTTGTGGGTAAACAGGGAGTACAGGAAGGGACTGACACGCACTCCTGGGGAGCTCCAGTGTTGAGGATCAGCGTGGAAGATGTGTTGCTACCTACCCTCACCACCTGGGCCCGTCAGGAAGTCCAGGATCCAGTTGCAGAGGGAGGTGTTTAGTCCCAGGATCCTTAGCTTAGTGATGAGCTTTGAGGGTACTATGGTGTTGAACGCTGAGCTGTAGTCAATGAGTAGCATTCTCACATAAGTGTTTGTTTTGTCCAGGTGGGATAGGGCAGTGTGGAGTACAATAGAGATTGCATCACCCATGGATCTGTTTGGGCGGTATGGAGTGAGTCTAGGGTTTCTGGGATAATGATGTTGATGTGAGCCATGACCAGTCTTTCAAAGCACTTCATGGCAACGGACGTGAGTGCTACAGGCCTGTCGTCATTTAGGCAGGTTGCCTTTGTGTTCTTGGGAACAGGGACTATGGTGGTCTGGTTGAAACATGTTGGTATTACAGACTCAATCAGGGACATGATGAAAATGTCAGTGAAGACACCTGCCAGTTGGTCAGCACATGACCGGAACACACGTCCTGGTAATCCGTCTGATCCTGCTGCCTTGTGTATGTTGACCTGTTTAAAGGTCTTACTCATTTACATACATTTACATTTAAGTCATTTAGCAGACGCTCTTATCCAGAGCGACTTACAAATTGGTGAATTCACCTTCTGACATCCAGTGGAACAGCCACTTTACAATAGTGCATCTAAATAATTTAAGGGGGGGGGTGAGAAGGATTACTTATCCTATCCTAGGTATTCCTTGAAGAGGTGGGGTTTCAGGTGTCTCCGGAAGGTGGTGATTGACTCCGCTGTCCTGGCGTCGTGAGGGAGTTTGTTCCACCATTGGGGGGCCAGAGCAGCGAACAGTTTTGACTGGGCTGAGCGGGAACTGTACTTCCTCAGTGGTAGGGAGGCGAGCAGGCCAGAGGTGGATGAACGCAGTGCCCTTGTTTGGGTGTAGGGCCTGATCAGAGCCTGGAGGTACTGCGGTGCCGTTCCCCTCACAGCTCCGTAGGCAAGCACCATGGTCTTGTAGCGGATGCGAGCTTCAACTGGAAGCCAGTGGAGAGAGCGGAGGAGCGGGGTGACGTGAGAGAACTTGGGAAGGTTGAACACCAGACGGGCTGCGGCGTTCTGGATGAGTTGTAGGGGTTTAATGGCACAGGCAGGGAGCCCAGCCAACAGCGAGTTGCAGTAATCCAGACGGGAGATGACAAGTGCCTGGATTAGGACCTGCGCCGCTTCCTGTGTGAGGCAGGGTCGTACTCTGCGGATGTTGTAGAGCATGAACCTACAGGAACGGGCCACCGCCATGATGTTGGTTGAGAACGACAGGGTGTTGTCCAGGATCACGCCAAGGTTCTTAGCGCTCTGGGAGGAGGACACAATGGAGTTGTCAACCGTGATGGCGAGATCATGGAACGGGCAGTCCTTCCCCGGGAGGAAGAGCAGTTCCGTCTTGCCGAGGTTCAGCTTGAGGTGGTGATCCGTCATCCACACTGATATGTCTGCCAGACATGCAGAGATGCGATTCGCCACCTGGTCATCAGAAGGGGGAAAGGAGAAGATTAATTGTGTGTCGTCTGCATAGCAATGATAGGAGAGACCATGTGAGGTTATGACAGAGCCAAGTGACTTGGTGTATAGCGAGAATAGGAGAGGGCCTAGAACAGAGCCCTGGGGGACACCAGTGGTGAGAGCGCGCCACCTGGTAGGAGCGACCTGTCAGGTAGGACGCAATCCAAGCGTGGGCCGCACCGGAGATGCCCAACTCGGAGAGGGTGGAGAGGAGGATCTGATGGTTCACAGTATCGAAGGCAGCCGATAGGTCTAGAAGGATGAGAGCAGAGGAGAGAGAGTTAGCTTTAGCAGTGCGGAGCGCCTCCGTGATACAGAGAAGAGCAGTCTCAGTTGAATGACTAGACTTGAAACCTGACTGATTTGGATCAAGAAGGTCATTCTGAGAGAGATAGCGGGAGAGCTGGCCAAGGACGGCACGTTCAAGAGTTTTGGAGAGAAAAGAAAGAAGGGATACTGGTCTGTAGTTGTTGACATCGGAGGGATCGAGTGTAGGTTTCTTCAGAAGGGGTGCAACTCTCGCTCTCTTGAAGACGGACGGGACGTAGCCAGCGGTCAGGGATGAGTTGATGAGCGAGGTGAGGTAAGGGAGAAGGTCTCCGGAAATGGTCTGGAGAAGAGAGGAGGGGATAGGGTCAAGCGGGCAGGTTGTTGGGTGGCCGGCCGTCACAAGAAGCGAGATTTCATCTGGAGAGAGAGGGGAGAAAGAGGTCAGAGCACAGGGTAGGGCAGTGTGAGCAGAACCAGCGGTGTCGTTTGACTTAGCAAACGAGGATCGGATGTCGTCGACCTTCTTTTCAAAATGGTTGACGAAGTCATCTGCAGAGAGGGAGGAGGGGGGGAGGGGGAGGAGGATTCAGGAGGGAGGAGAAGGTGGCAAAGAGCTTCCTAGGGTTAGTGGCAGATGCTTGGAATTTAGAGTGGAAGAAAGTGGCTTTAGCAGCAGAGACAGAGGAGGAAAATGTAGAGAGGAGGGAGTGAAAGGATGCCAGGTCCGCAGGGAGGCGAGTTTTCCTCCATTTCCGCTCGGCTGCCCGGAGCACTGTTCTGTGAGCTCGCAATGAGTCGTCGAGCCACGGAGCGGGAGGGGAGGACCGAGCCGGCCTGGAGGATAGGGGACATAGAGAGTCAAAGGATGCAGAAAGGGAAGAGAGGAGGGTTGAGGAGGCAGAATCAGGAGATAGGTTGGAGAAGGTATGAGCAGAGGGAAGAGATGATAGGATGGAAGAGGAGAGAGTAGCGGGGGAGAGAGAGCGAAGGTTGGGACGGCGCGATACCATCCGAGTAGGGGCAGTGTGGGAAGTGTTGGATGAGAGCAAGAGGGAAAAGGATACAAGGTAGTGGTCGGAGACTTGGAGGGGAGTTGCAATGAGGTTAGTGGAAGAACAGCATCTAGTGAAGATGAGGTCGAGCGTATTGCCTGCCTTGTGAGTAGGGGGGAAGGTGAGAGGGTGAGGTCAAAAGAGGAGAGGAGTGGAAAGAAGGAGGCAGAGAGGAATGAGTCAAAGGTAGACGTGGGGAGGTTAAAGTCGCCCAGGACTGTGAGAGGTGAGCCGTCCTCAGCCGTCACGTCGGCTACGGTGAGCGTGATCACACAGTCGTCTGGAACAGCTGATGCTCTCATGCATGCCTCAGTGTTGCTTGCCTCGAAGCGAGCATAGAAGTGATTTAGCTCGTTTGGTAGGCTCGTGTCACTGGGCAGCTCGCGGCGGTGCTTCCCTTTGTAGTCTGTAATAGTTTCCAAGCCCTGCCACATCTGACGAGTGTCGGAGCCGGTGTAGAATGATTCAATCTTAGCCCTGTATTGACACTTTTCCTGTTTGATGGTTAGTCGCAGGGCATAGCAGGATTTCTTGTAAGCTTCCGTGTTAGAGTCTCGCACCTTTAAAGAGGCAGCTCTACCCTTTAGCTCATTGCGAATATTGCCTGTAATCCATGGCTTTTGGTTGGGGTATGTACGTACAGTCACCGTGGGGACGACGTCCTCGATGCACTTATTGATAAAGCCAGTGACTGATGTGGTGTACTCCTCAATGCCATCGGAAGAATCCCGGAACATGTTCCAGTCTATGATAGCAAAACATTCTTGTAGTTTAGCATCTTCTTGATCTGACCACTTTTTTATAGACCGAGTCACTGGTGCTTCCTGCTTTAATTTTTGCTTGTAAGCAGGAATCAGAAGGATAGAGTTGTGGTCAGATTTACCAAATGGAGGGCGAGGGAGAGCTTTGTACACGTCTCTGTGTGGTGTGGATTACAGGGACACTACAGCGTAGGGTCAACTGATGTAAGGCTGTCAGTGTGTGTGGGACACTACAGTGTAGGGTTAACTGAATAGAGGCTGTCAGTGTGTGTGACATTACAGCGTAGGGTTAACTGACTAGAGGCTGTCAGTGTGTGTGGGACACTACAGCGTAGGGTTAACTGATGTAAGGCTGTCAGTGTGTGTGGGGCACTACAGCGTAGGGTTAACTGAATAGAGGCTGTCAGTGTGTGTGGGACACTACAGCGTAGGGTTAACTGATGTAATGCTGTCAGTGTGTGTGGGACACTACAGTGTAGGGTTAACTGACTAGAGGCTGTCAGTGTGTGTGGGACACTACAGCGTAGGGTTAACTGACTAGAGGCTGTCAGTGTGTGTGGGACACTATAGCGTAGGGTTAACTGATGTAAGGCTGTCAGTGTGTGTGGGACACTACAGCGTAGGGTTAACTGACTAGAGGCTGTCAGTGTGTGTGGGACACTACAGTGTAGGGTTAACTGACTAGAGGCTGTCAGTGTGTGTGACATTACAGCGTAGGGTTAACTGACTAGAGGCTGTCAGTGTGTGTGGGACACTACAGCGTAGGGTTAACTGATGTAAGGCTGTCAGTGTGTGTGGGGCACTACAGCGTAGGGTTAACTGAATAGAGGCTGTCAGTGTGTGTGGGACACTACAGCGTAGGGTTAACTGATGTAATGCTGTCAGTGTGTGTGGGACACTACAGTGTAGGGTTAACTGACTAGAGGCTGTCAGTGTGTGTGGGACACTACAGCGTAGGGTTAACTGACTAGAGGCTGTCAGTGTGTGTGGGACACTATAGCGTAGGGTTAACTGATGTAAGGCTGTCAGTGTGTGTGGGACACTACAGCGTAGGGTTAACTGATGTAAGGCTGTCAGTGTGTGTGGGACACTACAGCGTAGGGTTAACTGACTAGAGGCTGTCAGTGTGTGTGGGACACTATAGCGTAGGGTTAACTGATGTAAGGCTGTCAGTGTGTGTGGGACACTACAGCGTAGGGTTAACTGATGTAAGGCTGTCAGTGTGTGTGGGACACTACAGCGTAGGGTTAACTGACTAGAGGCTGTCAGTGTGTGTGGGACACTATAGCGTAGGGTTAACTGATGTAAGGCTGTCAGTGTGTGTGGGACACTACAGCGTAGGGTTAACTGACTAGAGGCTGTCAGTGTGTGTGGGGCACTACAGCGTAGGGTTAACTGACTAGAGGCTGTCAGTGTGTGTGGGACACTACAGCGTAGGGTTAACTGACTAGAGGCTGTCAGTGTGTGTGGGACACTACAGCGTAGGGTTAACTGATGTAAGGCTGTCAGTGTGTGGGACACTACAGCGTAGGGTCAACTGACTAGAGGCTGTCAGTGTGTGTGAGACACTAAAGCATAGGGTTAACTGACTAGAGGCTGTCAGTGTGTTTTGGGACACTACAGCGTAGGGTTAACTGATGTAAGGCTGTCAGTGTGTGTGGGACACTACAGCGTAGGGTTAACTGACTAGAGGCTGTCAGTGTGTGTGGGACACTACAGCATAGGGTTAACTGATGTAAGGCTGTCAGTGTGTGGGACACTACAGCGTAGGGTTAACTGACTAGAGGCTGTCAGTGTGTGGGACACTACAGCGTAGGGTCAACTGACTAGAGGCTGTCAGTGTGTGTGAGACACTACAGCATAGGGTTAACTGACTAGAGGCTGTCAGTGTGTTTTGGGACACTACAGCGTAGGGTTAACTGATGTAAGGCTGTCAGTGTGTGTGGGACACTACAGTGTAGGGTTAACTGACTAGAGGCTGTCAGTGTGTGGGACACTACAGTGTAGGGTTAACTGATGTAAGGCTGTCAGTGTGTGTGGGACACTACAGCGTAGGGTTAACTGACTAGAGGCTGTCAGTGTGTGGGACACTACAGTGTAGGGTTAACTGACTAGAGGTTGTCAGTGTGTGGGACACTACAGTGTAGGGTTAACTGATGTAAGGCAGTCAGTGTGTGTGGGACACTACAGTGTAGGGTTAACTGACTAGAGGCTGTCAGTGTGTGTGGGACACTACAGCATAGGGTTAACTGATGTAAGGCTGTCAGTGTGTGGGACACTACAGCGTAGGGTTAACTGACTAGAGGCTGTCAGTGTGTGGGACACTACAGCGTAGGGTCAACTGACTAGAGGCTGTCAGTGTGTGTGGGACACTACAGCATAGGGTTAACTGACTAGAGGCTGTCAGTGTGTGGGACACTACGGTGTAGGGTTAACTGACTAGAGGCTGTCAGTGTGTGTGGGACACTACAGCGTAGGGTTAACTGATGTAAGACTGTCAGTGTGTGTGGGACACTACAGTGTAGGGTTAACTGACTAGAGGCTGTCAGTGTGTTTTGGGACACTCCAGTGTACGGTTAACTGACTAGAGGCTGTCAGTGTGTGTGGGACACTACAGCGTAGGGTCAACTGACTAGAGGCTGTCAGTGTGTGTGGGACACTACAGCATAGGGTTAACTGACTAGAGGCTGTCAGTGTGTGGGACACTACAGTGTAGGGTTAACTGACTAGAGGCTGTCAGTGTGTGTGGGACACTACAGCGTAGGGTTAACTGATGTAAGACTGTCAGTGTGTGTGGGACACTACAGTGTAGGGTTAACTGACTAGAGGCTGTCAGTGTGTGTGGGACACTACAGCGTAGGGTTAACTGACTAGAGGCTGTCAGTGTGTTTTGGGACACTACAGTGTACGGTTAACTGACTAGAGGCTGTCAGTGTGTGTGGGACACTACAGCGTAGGGTTAACTGACTAGAGGCTGTCAGTGTGTGTGGGACACTACAGTGTAGGGTTAACTTATGTAAGGCTGTCAGTGTGTGTGGGACACTACAGTGTAGGGTTAACTGATGTAAGGCTGTCAGTGTGTGTGGGACACTACAGCGTAGGGTTAACTGACTAGAGGCTGTCAGTGTGTGTGGGACACTACAGCGTAGGGTTAACTGACTAGAGGCTGTCAGTGTGTGGGACACTACAGTGTAGGGTTAACTGCTGTAAGGCTGTCAGTGTGTGGGACACTACAGCGTAGGGTTAACTGACTAGAGGTTGTCAGTGTGTGTGGGACACTACAGCGTAGGGTTAACTGATGTAAGGCTGTCAGTGTGTGGGACACTACAGCGTAGGGTTAACTGACTAGAGGCTGTCAGTGTGTGTGGGACACTACAGCGTAGGGTTAACTGACTAGAGGCTGTCAGTGTGTTTTGGGACATTACAGCGTAGGGTTAACTGACTAGAGGCTATCAGTGTGTGGGACACTACAGTGTAGGGTTAACTGATGTAAGGCTGTCAGTGTGTGTGGGACACTACAGCATAGGGTTAACTGACTAGAGGCTGTCAGTGTGTGTGGGACATTACAGCGTAGGGTTAACTGATGTAAGGCTGTCAGTGTGTGGGACACTACAGCGTAGGGTTAACTGACTAGAGGCTGTCAGTGTGTGGGACACTACAGTGTAGGGTTAACTGACTAGAGGCTGTCAGTGTGTGGGACACTACAGCGTATGGTCAACTGACTAGAGGCTGTCAGTGTGTGTGGGACACTACAGCATAGGGTTAACTGACTAGAGGCTGTCAGTGTGTGGGACACTACAGTGTAGGGTTAACTGACTAGAGGCTGTCAGTGTGTGTGGGACACTACAGCGTAGGGTTAACTGATGTAAAGCTGTCAGTGTGTGGGACACTACAGCGTAGGGTTAACTGATGTAAAGCTGTCAGTGTGTGGGACACTACAGCGTATGGTTAACTGACTAGAGGCTGTCAGTGTGTGGGACACTACAGCGTATGGTCAACTGACTAGAGGCTGTCAGTGTGTGTGGGACACTACAGCATAGGGTTAACTGACTAGAGGCTGTCAGTGTGTGTGGGACACTACAGTGTACGGTTAACTGACTAGAGGCTGTCAGTGTGTGTGGGACACTACAGCGTAGGGTTAACTGACTAGAGGCTGTCAGTGTGTGTGGGACACTACAGTGTAGGGTTACCTTATGTAAGGCTGTCAGTGTGTGGGACACTACAGTGTAGGGTTACCTTATGTAAGGCTGTCAGTGTGTGTGGGACACTACAGTGTAGGGTTAACTGATGGAAGGCTGTCAGTGAGTGTGGGACACTACAGCGTAGGGTTAACTGACTAGAGGCTGTCAGTGTGTGTGGGACACTACAGCGTAGGGTTAACTGACTAGAGGCTGTCAGTGTGTGGGACACTACAGCGTAGGGTTAACTGACTAGAGGCTGTCAGTGTGTGTGGGACATTACAGCGTAGGGTTAACTGATGTAAGGCTGTCAGTGTGTGGGACACTACAGCGTAGGGTTAACTGATGTAAAACTGTCAGTGTGTGTGGGACACTACAGCGTAGGGTTAACTGACTAGAGGCTGTCAGTGTGTGGGACACTACAGTGTACGGTTAACTGACTAGAGGCTGTCAGTGTGTGTGGGACACTACAGCGTAGGGTTAACTGACTAGAGGCTGTCAGTGTGTGTGGGACACTACAGTGTACGGTTAACTGACTAGAGGCTGTCAGTGTGTGGGACACTACAGTGTAGGGTTAACTGCTGTAAGGCTGTCAGTGTGTGGGACACTACAGCTTAGGGTTAACTGACTAGAGGCTGTCAGTGTGTGTGGGACACTACAGTGTAGGGTTAACTGACTAGAGGCTGTCAGTGTGTGTGGGACACTACAGCGTAGGGTTAACTGATGTAAGGCTGTCAGTGTGTGTGGGACATTACAGCGTAGGGTTAACTTATGTAAGGCTGTCAGTGTGTGTGGGACACTACAGTGTAGGGTTAACTGATGTAAGGCTGTCAGTGTGTGTGGGACACTACAGCGTAGGGTTAACTGACTAGAGGCTGCCAGTGTGTTTTGGGACACTACAGCGTAGGGTTAACTGACTAGAGGCTGTCAGTGTGTGGGACACTACAGTGTAGGGTTAACTGCTGTAAGGCTGTCAGTGTGTGGGACACTACAGCGTAGGGTTAACTGACTAGAGGCTGTCAGTGTGTGTGGGACACTACAGTGTAGGGTTAACTGACTAGAGGCTGTCAGTGTGTGTGGGACACTACAGCGTAGGGTTAACTGATGTAAGGCTGTCAGTGTGTGTGTGGGACACTACAGCGTAGGGTTAACTGATGTAAAGCTGTCAGTGTGTGGGACACTACAGCATAGGGTTAACTGACTAGAGGCTGTCAGTGTGTGGGACACTACAGCGTAGGGTTAACTGACTAGAGGCTGTCAGTGTGTGTGGGACACTACAGCATAGGGTTAACTGACTAGAGGCTGTCAGTGTGTGGGACACTACAGCGTATGGTCAACTGACTAGAGGCTGTCAGTGTGTGTGGGAGACTACAGCATAGGGTTAACTGACTAGAGGCTGTCAGTGTGTGGGACACTACAGTGTAGGGTTAACTGACTAGAGGCTGTCAGTGTGTGTGGGACACTACAGCGTAGGGTTAACTGACTAGAGGCTGTCAGTGTGTGTGGGACACTACAGTGTACGGTTAACTGATGTAAGGCTGTCAGTGTGTGGGACACTACAGCGTAGGGTTAACTGACTAGAGGCTGTCAGTGTGTGTGGGACACTACAGTGTAGAGTTAACTGACTAGAGGCTGTCAGTGTGTGGGACACTACAGTGTAGGGTTAACTGACTAGAGGCTGTCAGTGTGTGGGACACTACAGTGTAGGGTTAACTGACTAGAGGCTGTCAGTGTGTGTGGGACACTACAGCGTAGGGTTAACTGACTAGAGGCTGTCAGTGTGTGTGGGACACTACAGTGTACGGTTAACTGACTAGAGGCTGTCAGTGTGTGTGGGACACTACAGTGTAGGGTTAACTGACTAGAGGCTGTCAGTGTGTGGGACACTACAGCGTAGGGTCAACTGACTAGAGGCTGTCAGTGTGTGTGGGACACTACAGTGTAGAGTTAACTGACTAGAGGCTGTCAGTGTGTGGGACACTACAGTGTAGGGTTAACTGATGTAAGGATGTCAGTGTGTGTGGGACACTACAGCGTAGGGTTAACTGACTAGAGGCTGTCAGTGTGTGTGGGACACTACAGCGTAGGGTTAACTGATGTAATGCTGTCAGTGTGTGTGGGACATTACAGCGTAGGGTTAACTGACTAGAGGCTGTCAGTGTGTTTTGGGACACTACAGCGTAGGGTTAACTGACTAGAGGCTGTCAGTGTGTGGGACACTACAGCGTAGGGTTAACTGATGTAAGGCTGTCAGTGTGTGGGACACTACAGCGTAGGGTTAACTGATGTAATGCTGTCAGTGTGTGTGGGACATTACAGCGTAGGGTTAACTGACTAGAGGCTGTCAGTGTGTTTTGGGACACTACAGCGTAGGGTTAACTGACTAGAGGCTGTCAGTGTGTGGGACACTACAGCGTAGGGTTAACTGATGTAAGGCTGTCAGTGTGTGGGACACTACAGCGTAGGGTTAACTGACTAGAGGCTGTCAGTGTGTGGGACACTACAGCGTAGGGTTAACTGATGTAAGGCTGTCAGTGTGTGGGACACTACAGCGTAGGGTTAACTGACTAGAGGCTGTCAGTGTGTGGGACACTACAGCGTAGGGTTAACTGATGTAAGGCTGTCAGTGTGTGGGACACTACAGCGTAGGGTTAACTGATGTAAGGCTGTCAGTGTGTGGGACACTACAGCGTAGGGTTAACTGACTAGAGGCTGTCAGTGTGTGTGGGACACTACAGCGTAGGGTTAACTGACTAGAGGCTGTCAGTGTGTGTGGGACACTACAGCGTAGGGTTAACTGACTAGAGGCTGTCAGTGTGTGTGGGACACTACAGCGTAGGGTTAACTGTACCATTCTGAACAGGCCTGATCCTGTTAGCACACAGTCTACATTATACATGTCATTAGAAATAGTAGCCGATTCATTGTCGTGATACTTGCCACTTTAGGTGTGAGACCTCCCCACTGTTACTGTCTGCTGTGGAGCAGAGTGGAGAATGGTAGCAGTGAGAGACCTCCCCACTGTTACTGCCTGCTGGGGAGCAGAGTGGAGAATGGTAGCAGTGAGAGGTGTGAGAACTCCCCACTGTTACTGTCTGCTGTGGAGCAGAGTGGAGAATGGTAGCAGTGAGAGACCTCCCCACTGTTACTGCCTGCTGGGGAGCAGAGTGGAGAAGGGTAGCAGTGAGAGACCTCCAGTCTGTTACTGCCTGCTGGGTATCAAAGTGGAGAATGGTAGCAGTGAGAGGTGTGAGACCTCCCCACTGGTACTGTCTGCTGTGGAGCAGAGTGGAGAATGGTAGCAGTGAGAGACCTCCCCACTGTTACTGCCTACTGAGTATCAGAGTGGAGAATGGTAGCAGTGAGAGGTGTGAGACCTCCCCACTGGTACTGTCTGCTGTGGAGCAGAGTGGAGAATGGTAGCAGTGAGAGGTGTGAAACCTCCCCACTGTTACTGCCTGCTGGGGAGCAGAGTGGAGAATGGTAGCAGTGAGAGGTGTGAGAACTCCCCACTGTTACTGTCTGCTGTGGAGCAGAGTGGAGAATGGTAGCAGTGAGAGACCTCCCCACTGTTACTGCCTGCTGGGGAGCAGAGTGGAGAATGGTAGCAGTGAGAGACCTCCCCACTGTTACTGCCTGCTGGGGAGCAGAGTGGAGAATGGTAGCAGTGAGAGGTGTGAGACCTCCCCACTGTTACTGCCTGCTGGGGAGCAGAGTGGAGAATGGTAGCAGTGAGAGGTGTGAGAACTCCCCACTGTTACTGTCTGCTGTGGAGCAGAGTGGAGAATGGTAGCAGTGAGAGACCTCCCCACTGTTACTGCCTGCTGGGTATCAGAGTGGAGAATGGTAGCAGTGAGAGGTGTGAGACCTCCCCACTGTTACTGCCTGCTGGGTATCAGAGTGGAGAATGGTAGCAGTGAGAGGTGTGAGACCTCCCCACTGTTACTGCCTGCTGGGGAGCAGAGTGGAGAATGGTAGCAGTGAGAGACCTCCTGTCTGTTAATGCCTGCTGGGTATCAGAGTGGAGAATGGTAGCAGTGAGAGGTGTGAGACCTCCCCACTGGTACTGCCTGCTGTGGAGCAGAGTGGAGAATGGTAGCAGTGAGAGACCTCCCCACTGTTACTGCCTGCTGGGGAGCAGAGTTGAGAATGGTAGCAGTGAGAGACCTCCCCACTGTTACTGCCTGCTGTGGAGCAGAGTTGAGAATGGTAACAGTGAGAGGTGTGAGACCTCCCCACTGTTACTGCCTGCTGGGGAGCAGAGTGGAGAATGGTAGCAGTGAGAGGTGTGAGACCTCCCCACTGTTACTGCCTGCTGGGGAGCAGAGTGGAGAATGGTAGCAGTGAGAGGTGTGAGAACTCCCCACTGTTACTGTCTGCTGTGGAGCAGAGTGGAGAATGGTAGCAGTGAGAGACCTCCCCACTGTTACTGCCTGCTGGGTATCAGAGTGGAGAATGGTAACAGTGAGAGGTGTGAGACCTCCCCACTGTTACTGCCTGCTGGATATCAGAGTGGAGAATGGTAGCAGTGAGAGACCTCCTGTCTGTTAATGCCTGCTGGGTATCAGAGTGGAGAATGGTAGCAGTGAGAGGTGTGAGACCTCCCCACTGGTACTGCCTGCTGTGGAGCAGAGTGGAGAATGGTAGCAGTGAGAGACCTCCCCACTGTTACTGCCTGCTGGGTATCAGAGTGGAGAATGGTAGCAGTGAGAGGTGTGAGACCTCCCCACTGTTACTGCCTGCTGGGTATCAGAGTGGAGAATGGTAGCAGTGAGAGGTGTGAGACCTCCCCACTGTTACTGCCTGCTGGGGAGCAGAGTGGAGAATGGTAGCAGTGAGAGACCTCCTGTCTGTTAATGCCTGCTGGGTATCAGAGTGGAGAATGGTAGCAGTGAGAGGTGTGAGACCTCCCCACTGGTACTGCCTGCTGTGGAGCAGAGTGGAGAATGGTAGCAGTGAGAGACCTCCCCACTGTTACTGCCTGCTGGGGAGCAGAGTTGAGAATGGTAGCAGTGAGAGACCTCCCCACTGTTACTGCCTGCTGTGGAGCAGAGTTGAGAATGGTAACAGTGAGAGGTGTGAGACCTCCCCACTGTTACTGCCTGCTGGGGAGCAGAGTGGAGAATGGTAGCAGTGAGAGGTGTGAGACCTCCCCACTGTTACTGCCTGCTGGGGAGCAGAGTGGAGAATGGTAGCAGTGAGAGGTGTGAGAACTCCCCACTGTTACTGTCTGCTGTGGAGCAGAGTGGAGAATGGTAGCAGTGAGAGACCTCCCCACTGTTACTGCCTGCTGGGTATCAGAGTGGAGAATGGTAACAGTGAGAGGTGTGAGACCTCCCCACTGTTACTGCCTGCTGGGTATCAGAGTGGAGAATGGTAACAGTGAGAGGTGTGAGACCTCCCCACTGTTACTGCCTGCTGGGTATCAGAGTGGAGAATGGTAGCAGTGAGAGACCTCCTGTCTGTTAATGCCTGCTGGGTATCAGAGTGGAGAATGGTAGCAGTGAGAGGTGTGAGACCTCCCCACTGGTACTGCCTGCTGTGGAGCAGAGTGGAGAATGGTAGCAGTGAGAGACCTCCCCACTGTTACTGCCTGCTGGGGAGCAGAGTTGAGAATGGTAGCAGTGAGAGACCTCCCCACTGTTACTGCCTGCTGTGGAGCAGAGTTGAGAATGGTAACAGTGAGAGGTGTGAGACCTCCCCACTGTTACTGCCTGCTGGGGAGCAGAGTGGAGAATGGTAGCAGTGAGAGAGACCTCCCCACTGTTACTGCCTGCTGGGGAGCAGAGTGGAGAATGGTAGCAGTGAGAGGTGTGAGACCTCCCCACTGTTACTGCCTGCTGGGGAGCAGAGTGGAGAATGGTAGCAGTGAGAGACCTCCCCACTGTTACTGCCTGCTGGGGAGAAGAGTGGAGAATGGTAGCAGTGAGAGACTTCCCCACTGTCACTGCCTGCTGGGGAGCAGAGTGGAGAATGGTAGCAGTGAGAGACCTCCCCACTGTCACTGCCTGCTGGGGAGCAGAGTGGAGAATGGTAGCAGTGAGAGGTGTGAGACCTCCCCACTGTTACTGCCTGCTGGGGGGCAGAGTGGAGAATGGTAGCAGTGAGAGACCTCCCCACTGTTACTGCCTGCTGGGGAGCAGAGTGGAGAATGGTAGCAGTGAGAGAGACCTCCCCACTGTCACTGCCTGCTGGGGAGCAGAGTGGAGAATGGTAGCAGTGAGAGACCTCCCCACTGTCACTGCCTGCTGGGGAGCAGAGTGGAGAATGGTAGCAGTGAGAGACCTCCCCACTGTCACTATCCCCCCAGGAACCATTCTCTGTCCCTTCTCTCTCTCCCCTCCTCTCATTGATATCTAAGACACTGTGTGCATCCTAATGTTCCAGTTGAATGTAGACTCCACTGAGCTGCCTGCCAGAAAGGCCACTCTGTTCTTTCTGACTTAGAGTGTCCTTCTATATTCAACCAATTGTGTTCTACTCTGTCCTCAATAACCGTCTGTCAGGCTGTTTGTTCATTACTATGAAAATGGCCCATCTTCATTTCATACGCGACAGTACAGTGGTTTTCATACATGGAGATGCACCCGACAAGGCCTTGTGTGGTCCTTGAAGATGTACCTCTTCAATACTAGAATACTAGAATGGCACAATCCCAGAATGACATGTTGTCCCTGTACCATGTTTAGAAAGACAGTGTTTTTCTCAGTGTGTGATTTTGTGTCTCTCAGTGAGTATAAGGTGTGTTTGGGGTTCGTCACAGACTGCTGCCTCTTGCTGTTTGTTTCTCTGTGTGTTATCTGTCTGGGGCATCACAGGAAAAGCTCCAGCACTGATAAAGACCTGCCTGGACGCCTCTCAGCCGCCTTAGCTTTTTACCTTTCTTTGGAAACAATCAGAAGCTCAGGGCTTTATGCAAACACAGACACACGCATACACACACGCATACACACACATCTGTAGGCTTCATTTAGTTACAGGAGCTGGTAGGTTCAGTTAAAGGACGGACAATCTGGACTCAACTCCACAGCTGGAATCCACATCCATCTATTTACCTCCCTCCATCCTTTCCCTCATCAATCGCTCTCTCCATCTTTCCCTTGCCCTGACTGGTCTCTGTGTGTGTGTCTCTGTGTGTGTGTCTCTGTGTGTGTGTCTCTCTGTGTGTGTGTGTGTGTGTGTGTGTGTGTGTGTGTGTGTGTGTGTGTGTGTGTGTGTGTGTGTGTGTGTGTGTGTGTGTGTGTGTGTGTGTGTGTGTGTGTGTGTGTGTGTGTGGCCCCCTTGCCTTTCCCATCAGCAAACATTCTCTGATCTTATCTTCTGCTGTGCTTTGCACTTTCCTATTTTGGTTTAGACTCATTTTTATATAATAATAGGTGTTTGACATAAAAACGTGTGTATTTAAACTCAACATAATAATGTGAAAGTGCCTCAATAACTAATCACCTCCCTCCCTCCCTCCCTCCCTCCCTCCCTCCCTCCCTCCCTCCCTCCCTCCCTCCCTCCCTCCCTCCCTCCCTCCCTCCCTCCCTCCCTCCCTCCCTCCCTCCCTCCCTCCCTCCCTCCCTCCCTCCCTCCCTCTCCGTCGCTCTGCCCCTCCCTCCCTCCCTCTCCGTCGCTCTGCCTCTCCCTCCCTCCCTCTCTCCCTCTCCCTCTCCCTCCCCCTCCCTCCCTCCCTCTCCCTCCCGCCCTCCCTCTCCGTCGCTCTGCCTCTCTCTCTCTCTGCAGTGTGCTGGGCCATCGTGACAGTGACAGTGACTCCCAAGGTGGAGGTGATCAAGGGAGAGTCAGCCAGTCTGCCCTGCACCTTCAAAATCCCTCCCTCCCCAAACAACATTGTGGAGTGGTTCATTGTATGTCTCCTACTACTTTACTCCTGGCTTCCCACATTTAAAAAATACTACAGTTTACTACAGTGCTTACTATAGAATTCAGTAGTAAACTGTAGTATACTGTAGAATACTAAATACCCAAATCAAATTGTATTTGTCACATGCGCCAAATACAACAGGTGTAGACTTACCTCTCTCTTTCCCTCTTCTTCCTCCTCTCTCTCCTCTTCCCCTCACCAGGAGGAGGGTGGCACCAGGAAGCGTGTTGCATTCCGCTCTGTGTCGGGCGGCGAGGGGAAGAGTGATGAGGGGACACGTCTGTCCGACAGAGTGACCATGGGAAGGGACTTCTCTCTGACCATCTCCCCCGTGGCGGTGGAGGACCAGCTGCCCTTCTACTGCCAGGTCACTGCTGGCCCTGCCGGGGTTGGAGACGCCATCACCCAGCTCAAAGTCTTCTGTGAGTTACTGACCACTGACCTTTAGAGAGGCCCTACTGTGACCTTTAGTGACCGATGCGGTCTTCGCTGTATGGGATGCCGGGTGGATTTTGACTGTCGGGATGAGAGTGTGTGTGTTGTATGTGCTAGATGAGAGTGTGTGTGTTGTGTGTGCTAGATGAAAGTGTGTATGTTGTGTGTGCTGGAGGAGAGTGTGTGTGTGTTGTGTGTGCTGGAGGAGAGTGTGTGTGTTGTGTGTGCTGGAGGAGAGTGTGTGTGTTGTGTGTGCTGGATGAGAGTGTGTGTGTTGTGTATGCTGGATGAGAGTGTGTGTTTTGTGTGTGCTGGGTGAGAGTGTGTGTGTTGTGTGTGCTGGGTGAGAGTGTGTGTGTTGTGTGTGCTGGGTGAGACTGTGTGTGTTGTGTGTGCTGGGTGAGAGTGTGTGAGTGTGAGTGTGAGCGTCTAAATCAACGATTAACGTACAAACTTAGTTAATGAACAATATTATTGTGGGAAGCGCTACTAAGGTACACAATAGTACATTTTGGTAGATGAAGGTGCTCTTTGGTAAAAGGGGTGAATTGGTCATCCAAATGAAAGGAGGACCAAGGAACTCTTCATATAATTGATTAAAATGCGTTTATTAGTATGACATGTTCAATAGAAACAAAGTTTTTAAAAACCGCCGCATTTCGGCTGCATGACCTTCGTCAGGGAGAACAAAAAAAAAAAGAATACAAGGTCCTCTTTTGAACAGCTTTTCAATTGGAAGAGGGAGTGGTTACACTATTGATTGGACACACCTCGTAAGAAATACAATACACATTAAAAGGTGAAATACTGTAGCTATGTTATCATAAAAAAACTCCAAGATAGAAGTGAATCCATATCTTCATTTAAACCAGGGTACTTAGTGGCCTGTACTTTGTAAATCCATATCTTCATTTAAACCAGGGTACTTAGTGGCATGTAGTTTATAAATCCATATCTTCATTTAAACCAGGGTACTTAGTGGCATGTAGTTTATAAATCCATATCTTCATTTAAACCAGGGTACTTAGTGGCATGTAGTTTATAAATCCATATCTTCATTTAAACCAGGGTACTTAGTGGCCTGTAGTTTATAAATCCATATCTTCATTTAAACCAGGGTACTTAGTGACCTGTAGTTTATAAATCCATATCTTCATTTAAACCAGGGTACTTAGTGGCATGTAGTTTATAAATCCATATCTTCATTTAAACCAGGATACTTAGTGGCCTGTAGTTTGTAAATCCATATCTTCATTTAAACCAGTGTATTTAGTGGCCTGTAGTTTGTAAATCCATATCTTCATTTAAACCAGGGTATTTAGTGGCCTGTAGTTTGTAAATCCATATCTTCATTTAAACCAGGGTACTTAGTGGCCTGTAGTTTGTAAATCCATATCTTCATTTAAACCAGTGTATTTAGTGGCCTGTAGTTTGTAAATCCATATCTTCATTTAAACCAGGGTACTTAGTGGCCTGTAGTTTGTAAATCCAAAAACTTTACCTTTGGTTTAACTGTCTAAGACGGTTCCCTTTTCTAATAGAGGCCAGAAAATGATCAATACCCATAGCTTGTAGGGAGGCAGGGATACCATGGTGTAGGGACTTGTAATGCCTTGCCACGGGGTAGTCTACATTACCTACCCGTATGGCGTACTTGTGTTCCGCTAAGCGGTCTTGAAGGCGTCTCTTTGTCCGTCCAATGTAGAACACCTTGCACTGTGGACATTCCAATCTATAGATGACATGAGTGGTTTTACAGTTAATGAAATGCTTGACGTAATAATCCATTTTAGAAGCTGTGTCAACAAAATACTTATAATAATAATAATAATATATCCCATTTAGCAGACGCTTTTGTCCAAAGCGACTTACAAGTCGGCTGGGGCCACTACTTTTACATATGGGTGGTCCCAGCGGGAATCGAACCCACGACGCTTGGCGTTGCAAGCGCCATGCTCTACCGACTGAGCCACACAGGACCCCTCTTCTGTGCAATATTACTGCAATGGTTGCGATGGTTACATTTAAAAGAGCCTTTGGGTTAGTGGTCAAGCCAAGTTTCTTGAGAGTCACCCGGAAGATAACTGTGGACTAATTTGTCATTTAGGGTAGGACATCTCTTAAAGCGTATGACTGGTGGCTCAGGGAAGACTTGGCAGAGTAGCGTATCACTTTGGATGATTCCACAATCATTTGTAATGGTTATTTTAATGTTCTCTGCTTCGGTGCTGTATTTTGTAACAGAATACACTCTGATGCATCAGGGGGCTCTCCCCTTCGCAACATGTTCTCTCTGTCAAGTAATCCAGCCCTTATACCTGCATCTTTCAGGACCTGGGCGCTGTAGCCCTGATTCAAGAAGCGATTCTCCATCCAGCAGATTTGACACTGTAGTCTGTTTCCTGATCGCAAATTCTGTTTTTTAAAACTTTGTTTCTATTGAACATGTCATACTAATAAAGGCATTTTAATTAATTATATGAAGAGTGCCTTGGTCCTCCTTTCATTTGGATGACCAATATTATTTTTGCATTGCAGAGTGTAATCAATGATAAGCATTATACATGAACTAAATACTGAGTAGAACGAGGAGAAATGATTGAGATAATAAATGGTAGTGAAAGTCAAACTCTTTCTTGCACCTTAACATTTCATCTTTGTAAGAAAACGATCTCTAATAAGCTGCCCAGAGGTCAATTAGTCCTATGAACATCACACTTGACACAATTTATTAATAGTTCAATTGCATCTGTCATAGCTAATAGATGTCAGCTTAATGACCGTCCAGAATTCTCCTGAATTATCACCATGGCGATGAGAGCTGACCCCAGACCAGGTCGTTGTGTCCTTGTCACCCTCTGCAACCCCAACACATTAGCAATCCTATTTCTAGTGTTAAAATACACCAGGAATATAGTGTTTGCGGATGGCCCAATATCAATAAATATTATTGTTTTGGGTTGGGCCAATGAGGGTAGAGGGTGAATGGTGTTGGTTAGAGAATTGAGTGACACTTCAATAACCATTTAAGTGCTGTTTAAAAGGCTCAGTTAAGTCATTAATTAACATGCATGTGCCCTATAGACATTCAAGTCTGAAGGAATTACTTGGCTATTAGTTCACACATTGTAAAGTAGATGTCATAGGTGACATTATTTTTTTTTAAATGTTTACCTTTATTTAACTAGGCAAGTCAGTTAAGAACAAGAACAGTTAAGTTATTTATATTGATGGCCTACCACCGGCCAAACCTGGACGACGCTGGGCCAATTGTGTGCCGCCCTATGGGACTCTCAATCACGGCCGGTAATGATACAGCCTGCATTATAAAGAGTACCTTAATGGAGCACTGATACAATTAATAAAGACAAGTCAAATACCTGACTATAGACTTTAACAGGCCACTCAGGACTGTTCCCTAAAGTACTGTATCTCCTCTTTGTCTGCCTTCCTGTCCCTACTGAATAGGAGCAGTTTTTAATGACTCCCTACAAGGGCTGAGAAATAGCCTGAGTGTTCTGAAACAATGGGCTTCCTTAGGGAGGTTTACACTACAGCAGCAGGTATAATGGTCTGAGCAGAACGGGAAACAGTGATACACTCACTGACACCATACATCCTGCCTCCATTTCCCTCAGGTGTGTGTGTGTGTGTGTGTGTGTGTGTGTGTGTGTGTGTGTGTGTGTGTGTGTGTGTGTGTGTGTGTGTGTGTGTGTGTGTGTGTGTGTGTGTGTGTGTGTGTGTGCGCGTGCGCGTGTGTGTGCACATGTGTGTCTGTACGTGCATCCATGCATGCTACTTCCCTCTCTATGGCGTTGAACTTGCTATCTTTCATTTCCATGTGGAAACTGACACCCATGTTACATTTACATTACATTTAAGTAATTTAGCAGACGCTCTTATCCAGAGCGACTTACAAATTGGTGAATTCACCTTCTGACATCCATGTTAAATAATGTGTTACATTTCTGCCAGTTCTAGTCAGCAAACAGACACCTGGAAGAACAACGAGGAGCAAGACAGAGGAGAGAGAGTAATATAGAGGGGGAGGAGTGAAAGGAGAGGAATTAGGGAGAGTTAGGGAGGTGAGAGAGAGAAAGATAGAGGGAGGTTAGAGAGAGAAAGATAGAGGGAGGAGAGAGAGAAATATAGAGGGAGGAGAGAGAGAGAACGACAGAGGGAGGTGAGAGAGAGAACGACAGAGGGAGGTGAGAGAGAGAAATATAGAGGAAGGAGAGAATGAGAAATATAGAGGGAGGTGAGAGAGAGAAATATAGAGGGAGGTGGGAGAGAGAGAGAAATATAGAGGGAGGTGAGAGAGAGAAATATAGAGGGAGGTGAGAGAGAGAAATATAGAGGGGGTGAGAGAGAGAGAGAAATATAGAGGGAGGTGAGAGAGAGAGAAATATAGAGGGAGGTGGGAGAGAGAGAGAAATATAGAGGGAGGTGAGAGAGAGAGAAATATAGAGGGGGGTGAGAGAGAGAAATATAGAGGGAGGTGAGAGAGAGAGAGAAATATAGAGGGAGGTGAGAGAGAAATATAGAGGGAGGTGAGAGAGAGAGAAATATAGAGGGAGGTGAGAGAGAGAGAGAAATATAGAGGGAGGTGAGAGAGAGAGAAATATAGAGGGAGGTGAGAGAGAGAAATATAGAGGGAGGTGAGAGAGAGAAATATAGAGGGAGGTGAGAGAGAGAGAAATATAAAGGGAGATGAGAGAGAGAAATATAGAGGGAGGTGAGAGAGAAATATAGAGGGAGGTGAGAGAGAGAAATATAGAGGGAGGTGAGAGAGAGAAATATAGAGGGAGGTGAGAGAGAGAAATATAGAGGGAGGTGAGAGAGAGAAATATAGAGGGAGGTGAGAGAGAGAAATATAAAGGGAGGTGAGAGAGAGAAATATAAAGGGAGGTGAGAGAGAGAAATATAAAGGGAGGTGAGAGAGAGAAATATAAAGGGAGGTGAGAGAGAGAAAGATAAAGGGAGGTGAGAGAGAGAAAGATAGAGAGAAAGATAAAGGGAGGTGAGAGAGAAAGATAAAGGGAGGTGAGAGAGAGATAGATAGAGAGAAAGATAAAGGGAGGTAAGAGAGAAAGATAAAGGGAGATGAGAGAGAGAAAGATAGAGGGAGATGAGAGAGAGAAATATAGAGGGAGATGAGAGAGAGAAATATAGAGGGAGGTGAGAGAGAGAAAGATAAATGGAGGTGAGAGAGAGAAAGATAAAGGGAGGTGAGAGAGAGAAAGATAAAGGGAGGTGAGAGAGAGAAAGATAGAGAGAAAGATAAAGGGAGGTGAGAGAGAAATATAGAGGGAGGTGAGAGAGAAATATAGAGGGAGGTGAGAGAGAGAAATATAGAGGGAGGTGAGAGAGAGAAATATAGAGGGAGGTGAGAGAGAGAAATATAGAGGGAGGTGAGAGAGAGAAATATAAAGGGAGGTGAGAGAGAGAAAGATAAAGGGAGGTGAGAGAGAGAAAGATAAAGGGAGGTGAGAGAGAGAAAGATAAAGGGAGGTGAGAGAGAGAAAGATAAAGGGAGGTGAGAGAGAGAAAGATAAAGGGAGGTGAGAGAGAGAAAGATAGAGAGAAAGATAAAGGGAGGTGAGAGAGAAAGATAAAGGGATGTGAGAGAGAGATAGATAGAGAGAAAGATAAAGGGAGGTAAGAGAGAAAGATAGAGAGAAAGATAAAGGGAGGTGAGAGAGAAAGATAGAGAGAAAGATAAAGGGAGGTGAGAGAGAAAGATAAAGGGAGGTGATAGAGAGATAGATAGAGAGAAAGATAAAGGGAGGTAAGAGAGAAAGATAAAGGGAGATGAGAGAGAGAAAGATAGAGGGAGATGAGAGAGAGAAATATAGAGGGAGGTGAGAGAGAGAAAGATAAAGGGAGGTGAGAGAGAAAAAGATAAAGGGAGGTGAGAGAGAGAAAGATAAAGGGAGGTGAGAGAGAAAGATAAAGGGAGGTGAGAGAGAGAAAGATAAAGGGAGGTGAGAGAGAGAAAGATAAAGGGAGGTGAGAAAGATAAAGGGAGGTGAGAGAGAGAAGATAAAGGGAGGTGAGAGAGAGAAAGATAAAGGGAGGTGAGAGAGAAAGATAAAGGGAGGTGAGATATAGATAGGAAGATCACGCCAATGTTATTAAATGTCTGCCGTTTATTTTTATAGTCAGACGGCAGCTGTGGTCTCGCTGCGATACCATGACCTTGCATGTGAATGAGGGAGGGAGTGAGAGATACATAGATGACAGAGAGATAGAAACAGAGGGAACATACAGCAGTGTGAGAGAGAGAACGAGGAGTGTGTCTCTTGTCTGTGACCCGTATCAGCCCACAGCAACCGAGGTCACAGTGGAATAATACACACAGGGATGTTTACCATTGCCCTAATCGGAGGTGTGTGTGTGTGTGTGTGTGTGTGTGTGTGTGTGTGTGTGTGTGTGTGTGTGTGTGTGTGTGTGTGTGTGTGTGTGTGTGTGTGTGTGTGTGTGTGTGTGTGTGTGTGTGTGTGTGTGTGTGTGTGTGTGTACTTGCATTTATGTGCATGCACTGCATATGTGTGTGTCTGTTACTGTAGTTACGGTAAATGAATGTCACTTGTCTTTCTCAGGGTGACATGAGCTTGGCACCTCGAGCTCTTCCTGTCTGTGTCAAGGCTCTGAGTGTTTCCGTCCTGTGATTGGTTCAGGAAGGGGATACCAAATTATTTCCAGTCATCCAAATACATGTATATATCTAGAAATGTCTTTCTGCCTGCTCTGGAACTATATATATATACTGTACATATATTCATGTAAACAGCTATGCTTATTTGAATTCAGATAATATACTGTATCAGAAAATGTGAAAATAGTGGACTTGCATTTTGTAAAGCTCTGATCTGAGAATATAACTCCCCCTTCCTCAGTCGCTCCAGAGATGCCAGAGGTCACTGGGTCCAACCAGGCCATATCTGTAGGAGACTCCTCCACACAGGTTGGTTTCAACTATTTGTCCTGGAATCTTCCATTGTCATCTAATGTTCTTCCATTGTCCTCTAATGTTCTTCCATTGTCCTCTAATGTTATTCCATTGTTCTCTAATATTATTCCATTGTCCTCTAATGTTATTCCATTGTCCTCTAATGTTATTCCATTGTTCTCTAATATTATTCCATTGTCCTTTAATGTTCTTCCGCTGTCCTCCAAGGTTCTTTCATTGTTCTCTAATGTTCTTCCATTGTCTTCTAATGTGCATCCATTGTCTTCTAATGTTCTTCCATTGTCCTCTAATGTGCATCCATTGTCCTCTAATGTTATTCCATTGTCTTCTAATGTGCATCCATTGTCTTCTAATGTTCTTCCATTGTCCTCTAATGTGCATCCATTGTCCTCTAATGTTATTCCATTGTCTTCTAATGTGCATCCATTGTCTTCTAATGTTCTTCCATTGTCCTCTAATGTGCATCCATTGTCTTCTAATGTTCTTCCATTGTCCTCTAATGTGCATCCATTGTCCTCTAATGTTATTCCATTGTCTTCTAATGTGCATCCATTGACATCTAATGTTCTTCCATTGTTCTCTAATGTTATTCCATTGTTCTCTAATGTTATTCCATTGTTCTCTAATGTTATTCCATTGTTCTCTAATGTTATTCCATTGTTCTCTAATGTTCTTCCATTGTTCTCTAATGTTATTCCATTGTTCTCTAATGTTCTTCCATTGTTCTCTAATGTTATTCCATTGTTCTCTAATGTTCTTCCATTGTTCTCTAATGGTCTTTCATTGTCCTCCAATGTTCTTCCCTTGTCCTCTAATGTTCTTCCATTGTCCTCCAGTTGCTGAGTATCTTTCCCCTCCTGTGTGTGTGTGTGTGCGTGTGTGTGTGTGTGTGTGTGTGTGTGTGCGTGTGCGTGTGTGTGTGTCAGGTGGGCCAGTGTGTGAGCCATAACGGTCACCCCCAGCCCAGGATCATCTGGTTCCAGGACTCCAAGCCTCTGCCTGAGGTCAAGGACAACAAAGAGAGTGAGTATACACTCCCTCTACTTACTTCTACTACTACTACACTGTAAACAAAAATATGCTGTTGTTTCAACTCATTATTATTAAGTAACTGGTTCCACAGACCTTTCTTTTGTTTACTCAACTTTTCAGTCTAAATTATAATTGTTGACCCAAACTTAGCACCAATGTGAGAAAACATAGGCAAAAACTTTGTAAACTTAAAATGATGTTTTCTCAACTTGTCTGGTGTGTTGATTCAACTAGAACTTGTTCTCTGTTCATCTTACCTAAAAAGTACCTGTTACACACACCATGCTTTTAACTTCTTGGCGCACCCATCCCGTTAGCGGGATCATTTTCGTCAACATCCGCTGAATTGCAGAATGCCAAATTCAAATTAGATTACTAAAAATATTTAATTTTCATGAAATCACAAGTGCAATATAGCAAAACACAGCTTGGTTTGTTGTTAATCCACCTGGCGTGTCAGATTTTTAAAAAAAGAAGCTTTACAGCAAAAGCTATCTAAGCGTTTATGTTACGAACTCTCTCAGCAGACAAAACATTACAAACAGCTAGCAGCAAAGTAGAATGGTCACGAAAGTCAGAAAAGGAATAAAATGAATCTCTTACCTTCGATGATCTTCGGATGTTTGCACTCACAAGACTCCCAGTTACACAATAAATGTTCCTTTTGTTCGATAAAGATTATTTTTATATCCAAAAACCTCCAATAGGTTGACACGTTTTGTTCAGTAATCCACAGGCTCGTGCGGTCACGACGGGCAGTCAAAAATTCCAAATAGTATCCGTAAAGTTCTTAGAAACATGTCAAACGTTTTTTATAATCAATCCTCAGGTTGTTTTTACAATAAATAATAAATAATATTTCAACCGGACTGTAGATTTTTCAATAGGAGAGAGAGAGAAAATGTCTGCTCCAAGATGTTGCACATGCAAAACTCTGCTGGCACCCAGCCATCCACTGACGCAATGTGATCCTTCTCGCTAATTTTTCAGAATAAAAACCTGAAACTATGTCTAAAGACTGTTCACACCATGTGGAAAGGAATCTAGTTGATATGCCTTTAAATTGAGGGAAGGCATGCAATGGAACAGGGAGATTCGTTTCTCTTAGTCACTTCCTTGTTGGATTTTCCTCAGGTTTTTGCCTGAAATATCAGTTCTGTTATATACTCACAGACACTATTTTGACAGTTTTGGAAACTCTAGAGTGTTTTCTATCCGAATATGACAATTATATGCATATTCTAGATTCTGGGCCTGAGAAATAGGCAGTTTCATTTGGGTATGTTTTTCATCCAAACACTGCCCCCTACTCTCAACAGGGCTTTTAACATGTTTTCAACTTACATATTTGACACACGTTGACATGATTACATTTTGCATGTTCATGTATACAGGAATTCTTATTCATTTTCCTTACCTGGGATTTGACCTCACAACCTCTTGGTTCAGTTCATTCCGATCTTCCTGCTGCGCCACCATGTAAAACAAAACCCAGCTATGGGACCTGTTACTTATTAATAATTAGTTGAAACAGCTAGATTTTTTTACAGTGTCCTACAACCACCTACCACTACAGTCGGCCTCCGCGAAGCACCCTGGCCTGAACTTTAGTTACTGTCATTAGCTGGCAACCACCTGGTTACTCTACCCAGCACCTTAGCGGCTACTGCCCTGTGTACATAGACATGGAATCACTGGTCACTTTAATAATGGAACACTGGTCACTATAATAATTTTACATACTATTTTACCCACTTCATAATAATGTTTACATACTATTTTACCCACTTCATAATAATGTTGACATACTATTTTACCAATTTCATAATAATGTTTACATACTATTTTACATACTTCATAATAATGTTTACATACTATTTTACCCACTTCATAATAATGTTTACATACTATTTTACCCACTTCATAATAATGTTTACATACTATTTTACCCACTTCATAATAATGTTGACATACTATTTTACCCATTTCATAATAATGTTTACATACTATTTTACATACTTCATAATAATGTTTACATGCTATTTTACCCACTTCATAATAATGT
>NC_088241.1:8584315-8604315 GCF_036934945.1 Oncorhynchus masou masou | reverse complement strand
GTCCACCTCTCTCTGCTTCCTCCCTGTGTTACTACCAGTCCACCTCTCCCTGCTTCCTCCCTGTGTTACTATCAGTCCACCTCTCTCTGCTTCCTCCCTGTTTTAGTATCAGTCCACCTCTCCCTGCTCCCTCCCTGTGTTTCTACCAGTCCACCTCTCCCTGTGTTACTACCAGTCCACCTCTCCCTGCTTCCTCCCTGTGTTACTACCATTCCACCTCTCCCTGTGTTACTACCAGTCCACCTCTCCCTGTGTTACTACCAGTCCACCTCTCCCTGCTTCCTCCCTGTGTTACTACCAGTCCACCTCTCCCTGCTTCCTCCCTGTATTACTACCAATCCACCTCTCCCTGCTTCCTCCCTGTGTTACTACCAGTCCACCTCTCCCTGCTTCCTCCCTGTATTACTACCAGTCCACCTCTCCCTGCTTCCTCCCTGTGTTACTACCAGTCCACCTCTCCCTGTGTTACTACCAGTCCACCTCTCCCTGCTTCCTCCCTATGTTACTACCAGTCCATCTCTCCCTGTGTTACTACCAGTCCACCTCTCTCTGCTTCCTCTCTGTGTTACTACCAGTCCACATCTCCCTGCTTCCTCCCTGTGTTACTACCAGTCCATCTCTCTCTGTGTTACTACCAGTCCAGCTCTCCCTGTGTTACTACCAGTCCACCTCTCCCTGCTTCCTCTCTGTGTTACTACCAGTCCACCTCTCCCTGCTTCCTCCCTGTGTTACTATCAGTCCACCTCTCTCTGCTTCCTCCCTGTTTTAGTATCAGTCCACCTCTCCCTGCTCCCTCCCTGTGTTTCTACCAGTCCACCTCTCCCTGTGTTACTACCAGTCCACCTCTCCCTGCTTCCTCCCTGTGTTACTACCAGTCCACCTCTCCCTGCTCCCTCCCTGTGTTCCTATCAGTCCACCTCTCCCTGCTTCCTCCCTGTTTTACTACCAGTACACCTCTTCCTGCTTCCTCCCTGTGTTACTACCAGTCCACCTCTCCCTGCTTCCTCCCTGTGTTACTACCAGTCCACCTCTCCCTGCTTCCTCCCTGTGTTACTACCAGTCCACCTCTCCCTGCTTCCTCCCTGTGTTACTACCAGTCCACCTCTCCCTGCTTCCTCCCTGTGTTACCACCAGTCCACCTCTCCCTGTGTTACTACCAGTCCACCTCTCCCCGCTTCCTCCCTGTGTTACTACCAGTCCACCTCTCCCTGTGTTGCTACCAGTCCACCTCTCCCTGCTTCCTCCCTGTGTTACTACCAGTCCATCTCTCTCTGCTTCCTCCCTGTGTTACTACCAGTCCACCTCTCCCCGCTTCCTCCCTGTGTTACTACCAGTCCACCTCTCCCTGTGTTGCTACCAGTCCACCTCTCCCTGCTTCCTCCCTGTGTTACGACCAGTCCACCTCTCTCTGCTTCCTCCCTGTGTTACTACCAGTCCACCTCTCCCTGCTTCCTCTCTGTGTTACTACCAGTCCACCTCTCCCTGCTTCCTCCCTGCGTTACTACCAGTCCACCTCTCCCTGTGTTACTACCAGTCCACCTCTCCCTGTGTTACTACCAGTCCACCTCTCCCTGTGTTACTACCAGTCCACCTCTCCCTGTTACTACCAGTCCACCTCTCCCTGTGTTACTACCAGTCCACCTCTCCCTGTGTTACTACCAGTCCATCTCTCCCTGTGTTGCTACCAGTCCACCTCTCCCTGTGTTACTACCAGTCCACCTCTCCCTGCTTCCTCCCTGTGTTACTACCAGTCCACCTCTCCCTGTGTTACTACCAGTCCACCTCTCCCTGCGTCCTCCCTGTGTTACCTCCAGTCCACCTCTCCCTGCGTCCTCCCTGTGTTACTACCAGTCCATCTCTCCCTGTGTTACTACCAGTCCACCTCTCCCTGTGTTACTACCAGTCCACCTCTCCCTGCTTCCTCCTTGTGTTACTACCAGTCCACCTCTCCCTGCGTCCTCCCTGTGTTACTACCAGTCCACCTCTCCCTGCGTCCTCCCTGTGTTACTACTAGTCCACCTCTCCCTGCGTCCTCCCTGTGTTACCTCCAGTCCATCTCTCCCTGCTTCCTCCCAGTCTTACTACCAGTCCACCTCTCCCTGCGTCCTGCCTGTGTTACTACCAGTCCACCTCTCCCTGCTTCCTCCCTGTGTTACTACCAGTCCACCACTCCATGTGTTACTACCAGTCCACCTCTCCCTGCTTCCTCCCTGTGTTACTACCAGTCCACCTCTCCCTGTGTTACTACCAGTCCACCTCTCCCTGTGTTACTACCAGTCCACCTCTCCCTGCTTCCTCCCTGTGTTACTACCAGTCCATCTCTCCCTGTGTTGCTACCAGTCCACCTCTCCCTGCTTCCTCCCTGTGTTACTACCAGTCCACCCCTCTCTGCTTCCTCCCTGTGTTACTGCCAGTCCATCTTTCCCTGTGTTACTACCAGTCCACCTCTCCCTGCTTCCCCCCTGTATTACTACCAGTCCATCTCTCCCTGTGTTACTACCAGTCCATCTCTCCCTGTGTTACTACCAGTCCACCTCTCCCTGTGTTACTACCAGTCCACCTCTCCATGTGTTACTACCAGTCCACCTCTCCCTGTGTTACTACCAGTCCACCTCTCCCTGTGTTACTACCAGTCCAGCTCTCCCTGTGTTACTACCAGTCCACCTCTCCTTGCTCCCTTCCTGTGTTCCTACCAGTCCACCTCTCCCTGCTTCCTCCCTGTGTTACTACCAGTACACCTCTCCTTGCTCCCTTCCTGTGTTCCTACCAGTCCACCTCTCCCTGTGTTACTACCAGTCCACCTCTCCCTGTGTTACTACCAGTCCATCTCTCCCTGTGTTGCTACCAGTCCACCTCTCCCTGTGTTACTACCAGTCCACCTCTCCCTGCTTCCTCCCTGTGTTACTACCAGTCCACCTCTCCCTGTGTTACTACCAGTCCACCTCTCCCTGCGTCCTCCCTGTGTTACCTCCAGTCCACCTCTCCCTGCGTCCTCCCTGTGTTACTACCAGTCCATCTCTCCCTGTGTTACTACCAGTCCACCTCTCCCTGTGTTACTACCAGTCCACCTCTCCCTGCTTCCTCCTTGTGTTACTACCAGTCCACCTCTCCCTGCGTCCTCCCTGTGTTACTACCAGTCCACCTCTCCCTGCGTCCTCCCTGTGTTACTACTAGTCCACCTCTCCCTGCGTCCTCCCTGTGTTACCTCCAGTCCATCTCTCCCTGCTTCCTCCCAGTCTTACTACCAGTCCACCTCTCCCTGCGTCCTGCCTGTGTTACTACCAGTCCACCTCTCCCTGCTTCCTCCCTGTGTTACTACCAGTCCACCACTCCATGTGTTACTACCAGTCCACCTCTCCCTGCTTCCTCCCTGTGTTACTACCAGTCCACCTCTCCCTGTGTTACTACCAGTCCACCTCTCCCTGTGTTACTACCAGTCCACCTCTCCCTGCTTCCTCCCTGTGTTACTACCAGTCCATCTCTCCCTGTGTTGCTACCAGTCCACCTCTCCCTGCTTCCTCCCTGTGTTACTACCAGTCCACCCCTCTCTGCTTCCTCCCTGTGTTACTGCCAGTCCATCTTTCCCTGTGTTACTACCAGTCCACCTCTCCCTGCTTCCCCCCTGTATTACTACCAGTCCATCTCTCCCTGTGTTACTACCAGTCCATCTCTCCCTGTGTTACTACCAGTCCACCTCTCCCTGTGTTACTACCAGTCCACCTCTCCCTGTGTTACTACCAGTCCACCTCTCCTTGCTCCCTTCCTGTGTTCCTACCAGTCCACCTCTCCCTGCTTCCTCCCTGTGTTACTACCAGTACACCTCTCCTTGCTCCCTTCCTGTGTTCCTACCAGTCCACCTCTCCCTGTGTTACTACCAGTCCACCCCTCCCTGTGTTCCTACCAGTCCACCTCTCCCTGCTTCCTCCCTGTGTTACTACCAGTCCACCTCTCCTTGCTCCCTTCCTGTGTTCCTACCAGTCCACCTCTCCCTGCTTCCTCCCTGTTTTACTACCAGTACACCTCTCCCCGCTTCCTCCCTGTGTTACTACCAGTCCACCTCTCCCTGCTTCCTCCCTGTGTTACTACCAGTCCACCTCTCCCTGCTTCCTGCCTGTGTTACTACCAGCCACCTCTGATCTGGCTGTTGTTTGTTGTGAACGTGTTACTGGGTAAGGTATGTGGTTGTACTGAGCAGGACTGAGTTTTGTGAGAAACCGGGGAGGGCATGGAAGAACAAGAGATAAAGAATTTGAGTGTGTGTTTTCCAACTGTCCCCTAACCTCATACCTGTGTGTGTTCAACAGGGCTCCACGGTGCTGTCCCAGACTGGTGTCTTGTCTCTGAAGTCGGTGACATTCGCTGAAGCTGGCGAGTACTCCTGTGTGGGTGCAGTGCCCTCTGTGCCTGGGCTCACCGCCAAGGCCAGCGTCAATCTCACCGTCTCAGGTACACAGAAGCACAGCCACACACGAACACACACACACACACCTACACACATGACCGTGTGTTACTGACCCTGTGGTGGTTCTGAGATTGTTCAGATAGGACTACAGGGCTTCTGTCAGGATTTGGCCAGGGTTGTTCCGTGTTTTTGTCAGTAGATGTCCCCATTGTGCTTTTTGTCCCTGTGTTTTTCCCTTGATCCCCATTATTGTTTGCACCTGTCTCGTTTCCCCTGATTGTATTTAAACCCTTTGTTTCCCTCAGTTCTGTGCTCTGTGTTTGTATGTTGGCACCCTGCCCTAGTGTTCTGTGTGCTCTTGTCGATTCCGGGTGAAGTTCTTGTAGTATTCTGTTTTTTGTTTTTGTTTAGTTTTAGTGAGTTTCTTTTTAGTTTTTTTTTGTGTTTTTCCTACCACCTTTTGGATTTGCCATTTTTTATTTTAGGATTTTTTCTTTATTAAATACACCGTCTTAAGTACTGCTGTGTCTGCCTCATCTTCTGGGTTCTGCTGTCTATTTGTGGCTCAGTTGGTTAAGTGACTGTTTCTCACTCCGGAGACCCAGGTTCGAAACCGGGTCCTGACAGCTTCTTAATGTATATCATAAGACTCAGATGGAGTAAAGGAAGTGGTGATGGTCAGTATATCATAAGACTCAGATGGAGTACAGGAAGTGGTGATGGTACAGTATATCATAAGACTCAGATGGAGTACAGGAAGTGGTGATGGTCAGTATATCATAAGACTCAGATGGAGTACAGGAAGTGGTGATGGTACAGTATATCATAAGACTCAGATGGAGTACAGGAAGTGGTGATGGTCAGTATATCATAAGACTCAGATGGAGTACAGGAAGTGGTGATGGTACAGTATATCATAAGACTCAGATGGAGTACAGGAAGTGGTGATGGTACAGTATATCATAAGACTCAGATGGAGTACAGGAAGTGGTGATGGTCTGTATATCATAAGACTCAGATGGAGTACAGGAAGTGGTTATGGTCAGTATATCATAAGACTCAGATGGAGTACAGGAAGTGGTGATGGTCAGTATATCATAAGACTCAGATGGTATAAAGGAAGTGGTGATGGTCAGTATATCATAAGACTCAGATGGAGTACAGGAAGTGGTGATGGTCAGTATATCATAAGACTCAGATGGAATAAAGGAAGTGGTGATGGTCAGTATATCATAAGACTCAGATGGAGTACAGGAAGTGGTGATGGTCAGTATATCATAAGACTCAGATGGAATAAAGGAAGTGGTGATGGTCAGTATATCATAAGACTCAGATGGAATAAAGGAAGTGGTGATGGTCAGTATATCATAAGACTCAGATGGAGTACAGGAAGTGGTGATGGTCAGTATATCATAAGACTCAGATGGAGTACAGGAAGTGGTGATGGTCAGTATATCATAAGACTCAGATGGAATAAAGGAAGTGGTGATGGTCAGTATATCATAAGACTCAGATGGAGTAAAAGAAGTGGTGATGGTCAGTATATCATAAGACTCAGATGGAGTACAGTAAGTGGTGATGGTCAGTATATCATAAGACTCAGATGGAGTACAGTAAGTGGTGATGGTCAGTATATCATAAGACTCAGATGGAATAAAGGAAGTGGTGATGGTCAGTATATCATAAGACTCAGATGGAGTACAGGAAGTGGTGATGGTCAGTATATCATAAGACTCAGATGGAGTACAGTAAGTGGTGATGGTCAGTATATCATAAGACTCAGATGGAGTACAGTAAGTGGTGATGGTCAGTATATCATAAGACTCAGATGGAATAAAGGAAGTGGTGATGGTCAGTATATCATAAGACTCAGATGGAGTACAGGAAGTGGTGATGGTCAGTATATCATAAGACTCAGATGGAATAAAGGAAGTGGTGATGGTCAGTATATCACAAGACTCAGATGGTATAAAGGAAGTGGTGATGGTCAGTATATCATAAGACTCAGATGGAGTACAGGAAGTGGTGATGGTCAGTATATCATAAGACTCAGATGGAGTACAGGAAGTGGTTATGGTCAGTATATCATAAGACTCAGATGGAGTAAAGGAAGTGGTGATGGTCAGTATATCATAAGACTCAGATGGAGTACAGGAAGTGGTGATGGAACAGTGTATCTCTTCCTGTGGTGGACTGAGTTATTTTATTTCCTGCTATTCTCTCCCTCCTCTGTCTCTCTGTATCCATCCGTCTCTTTTTCCTCTATCCCACTTTCTTCCCAATCTATATCTGTCTGCACCTGCCTACCCGCCTCCATCCCCCTTGTCTCTACCTCTCTCCCTCCTCCCTCTCTCCTCCCCCTCTACCTCTACCACTCTCCCTCCCTGTCTCTTTACCTCTCCCCCCTCTCTCTCCTCTCTACCTCCCTCTCTCTAGGTAAACCTGAGATTGATGCAGCTGTTGATGGAATGGTGGAGAAGGAGGGAGACATGGTGACTCTGTCCTGCTCTGCTCACGGACATCCTGCTCCACAGTTCACCTGGACACCCTCAGGAAAGGAGGTGAGTGTGTGCGTGTGTGTGTGCGTGCGCGCAGGTGCGTGTGTGTGTGCATTGTGTGCTTTGACAAAGCTTTGTGGAGTTATGTTATGAGCTCTCAGAACAACTCCTCTAATTTATTGTCATCCCTTAACCCATCTTTCTCACCCCCCCCCCGACCCTCCTCTCCCAGTCAGTGTCGGTGAAGGGTAACAAGGTGGTCAGTATGGTCATGCTGGAGGCCAGTGCTGCGGTCCTGAAGGACGGGGTCACCTGCGAGGCCAGTAACGACCACGGCGCAGCCTCCCAGGCCTTCAAAGTCACCACCAAACAAGGTCAGTGTGGCACTCCACTTCTCTTAACTTTCTTATCACTGATTCTTTCTTTCTTTCTCTCTCTCGCTCTCTGTCCCTCTCCTCCATTGTGGTGTAACAGTAAACTGTAGTCTAACCCTGTTCCTCTCTTCTCCCTGCAGCCGGCGATCCCAACGCAGCCAATGATGCAGGCAGAGGTAGACACTTATCTGTCTTCTCCCTCCTCCTTTCCTCCCTGCTGTCAGGACTCTGTGTTGTATATAGCCTGTAGTACTTCACCCTTCCTCCAAGCACTCTACTGTACTGTACATTGTATATTTCCCTATTACTACTGAACACTGTGGATATTGTATATTGTGTTTTGTTTGTCATCTTTGTATGATGTCTGTCCTATATTCTGTGGATGCTGCGACTTTTCCCTCCCCCGGGGGGGTAATAAAGGATGATATTCTATTCTATCCTCTGCCACTCTCTTCTTTTCTTTTCTCAGCGTGTCTTTGTCACTTCTTTTTCCCACTGCGTTCTTCTCTTTCACTCTTTTTCCTCCCTGTGCTGTGCTTTTCAGTTGCTGTGGGCTTGTGAGTAGTTGTAACTAGAGTGTGTGTTGTGGTGGTTGTGTTTGTACACTAGTATGTGTGTTGTTGGTGGTTAGTGGGTGCACATAGTGGTGCGGTGTGTGTTGTTGCTTTGCTATTCAGTGGGTCTGAGGAACTGCCTTTCTTTCAAAATGCTGCTCAAAGGGAACCATGTGCTTAAAACAGGTCTGTACAAATACCTCTGTGTGTATGTGTGTTACACTGTGTGTATGTGTGTTACACTGTGTGTATGTGTGTTACACTGTGTGTATGTGTGTTACTCTGTGTGTATGTGTGTTACACTGTGTGTATGTGTGTTACACTGTGTGTATGTGATACACAGAGAGAAAATGTGTGTATGTGTGTGTTTGTGTGTGTGTGTGTGTGTGTGTGTGTGTGTGTGTGTGTGTGTGTGTGTGTGTGTGTGTGTGTGTGTGTGTGTGTGTGTGAATGTGCGCGTGCGTGTGCGCATGTGTGTGTGTAGGCCCCCCTCTTAGCCCCACCACACTATTGTCATCTCAATCAAAGCTGAACAAACCTTCCCCCTCCCCTTTCCCCATTTCTCCCTCTCCTCCTCTCCCCTCCACCCATCCATTGTTCTCCTCCGAACCTCACCCATCCCATTTCCGCCCCTCCACCCCCTCACCTCCCCTCTTCCATTACCCACCCCTACCCCTCCACTCCATCCCCTCTCTTGCCTCCATCGCTGTCCCTCCCTCTTCAACCCTTCTCCCCCTTATCCCTCCTCACCTCTCACCAACTCCTTCTCCCATCCCTCCTCCCTACCTCTTTCTCCTCTCACCTCACCCCATCCATCCCCTCTAAATTAACGTTCATCCAACCTCTCCCTTCTCCACCTCTCCCCCCATGCCTTCATATCTCCCTCCATCTCTCCATGCCTCTAGCTGATAAGCAGCAGGGTGGCTCCAGTGGCGTGGTGATAGCCGTGGTGGTGTGTGTCCTAATGCTGCTGCTGCTGGTGGCACTCCTCTACTTCCTCAACAAGAAGGGCAAGCTGCCCTGCAGCAAGAAGGACAATAAGGAAGTGTGAGTAACAGGAGGGAGGCTAGGGTGAGGGGGGGGGGAGGTTAGGGTGGAGGAGGGGAGGGAGGGAGAGCTGAGGAGAGGGGAGTGGAGGGGACGGGAGGAGGGATTTTGAAACTGTTTCTAAAGAAAGGCATTGTGATCATTGGCGTACAGACTCCCTGTTCTCTTTACTGTATTCTACCTCCCTCTGCTAACCCTCTATTGTTTTTCTCTCCGTCTGTCTTTTCATGTCATCTCCTTCTATAAACCTATCTCTCTCTATGCTACCTCTCTCCCACTCTCTCTCAATGCTACCTCTCTCTCTCCCCCTCTCTCTCTATGCTACCTCTCTTTCTCTCTCTCCCCCTCTCTCGCTATGCTACCTCTCTCTCTCTATGCTACCTCTCCCTCTCTCTCTCTATGCTACCTCTCTCTCTCTCTATGCTATCTCTCTCTCTATGCTACCTCTCCCTCTCTCTCTCTCTATGCTACCTCTCCCTCTCTCTCTATGCTACCTCTCCCTCTCTCTCTCTATGCTACCTCTCCCTCTCTCTCTCTATGCTACCTCTCTCTCTCTCTCTTTCTCTATGCTACCTCTCTCTCTCTCTCTCTATGCTACTTCTCTTTCTCTCTCTCTATGCTACCTCTCTCTCTCTCTAAGCTATCTCTCTCTCTCTCTATGCTACCTCTCCCTCTCTCTCTCTCTCTCTCTCTATGCTACCTCTCCCTCTCTCTCTATGCTACCTCTCCCTCTCTCTCTATGCTACCTCTCCCTCTCTCTCTCTATGCTACCTCTCTCTCTCTCTATGCTACCTCTCCCTCTCTCTCTCTCTTTGCTACCTCTCTCTCTCTCTGCTACCTCTCTTTCTCTCTCTCTATGCTACCTTTCCCCTCTCTCTCTCTATGCTACCTCTCTCTCTCTCTATGCTACCTCTCCCTCTCTCTCTCTCTCTCTCTCTCTCTCTCTCTCTCTCTCTCTCTATGCTACCTCTCTCTCTCTCTCTCTCTCTCTATGCTACCTCTCTCTCTCTATGCTACCTCTCTTTCTCTCTCTCTATGCTACCTCTCCCCCTCTCTCTATGCTACCTCTCTTTCTCTCTCTCTATGCTACCTCTCCCTCTCTCTCTCTATGCTACCTCTCCCTCTCTCTCTATGCTACCTCTCCCTCTCTCTCTCTATGCCTCCTCTCTCTCTCTATCTCTCTATGCTACCTCTCCCTCTCTCTATGCTACCTCTCCCTCTCTCTCTCTATGCTACCTCTCTTTCTCTCTCTCTATGCTACCTCTCTTTCTTTCTCTCTATGCTACCTCTCCCTCTCTCTCTCTATGCTACCTCTCCCTCTCTCTCTATGCTATCCTTCCCTTTCTCTCTGCCTCCTCTGTGTGTCTCTCCTGCAGGGCAAGTGGGGATGTGAATAATGACATTGTAGTGGAGATGAAGACAGAAAAGGCCAATGAAGAGGCTGGCCTCCTGAACAAGCCTGGAGCACAGCAGGTCAGAGGGGAGGGGTCGCTGGTGGGACGGTAGTGGTAGGAGAAGGGGGGATTTGTTTATATGTTTATATGCACAGTTCTTAAAAACTAAACTGCCAATTATGCCAAGAGTGTGCAAAGCTGTCAAGGCAAAGGATAGCTACTTTGAAGAATCTCAAAAATAAAATATATTTTGATTTGTTTAACACTTTTCACTTTTTTAAAGTTACTACATGATTCCATGTAGTAACATTGACTGGTTCTCTCTCTCTCTCTCTCTCTCTCTCTCTCTCTCTCTCTCTCTCTCTCTCTCTCTCTCTCTCTTTTATATATATATATATATACATATATATATATACACACACACACACACACACACACACACACACACAGTGGGGCAAAAAAGTATGTAGTCAGGCACCAATTGTGCAAGTTCTCCCACTTAAAAAGATGAGAGAGGCCTGTAATTTTCATCATAGGTACACTTCAACTATGACAGGCAAAATGAGAAAAAAAATCCAGAAAATCACATTGTAGGATTTTTAATGAATTTATTTGCAAATTATGGTTCTTAAAATAAAGTGGTGATCCTAACTGACCTAAGGCAGGGAATTTTTACTTGGAGGAAATTGTGAAAAACTGAGTTTAAATGTATTTGGCTAAGGTGTATGTAATCTTCCGACTTCAACTGTATATATGTATTTAAATATTATATTATTTATAAAAAGGCTGGAAAAACACCAGGAAATCAACTCCAAGTGATTTTTATTGAAGACGTTCCCAAGTATCCCCATGAATAATAGAGAGACACGTGATCGTATACAAATGTATGGAAGGTTTGAAATGTTTCAGTCAAACATTATATCTGTTAGGGCTTATTGAGGTCAATATGCAGTCTACAAATGATTTGTAATTACGTTTCGGCCATCCGCTCAGTACAACATCAGCCAGTGGTTGAATCTAGTTGATGATCCCTGACTTATATAATATCACGATGTTGTATTGACTCACAGGATTTACTGGTGCTTTGTGTTGTCTTCCACAGTGAGGAACAGAGGAGAATATGACACAAGAAGACAGAAAGAGAGGGATGAAGGGATGGATGAAAAACGACAGCAGGGCTTGTTTTATTTTTGATAGAGTGAGAAGTCGGACTGAGGGAGAAAAGACGGTGGAATGGAAGGGTGTTTTTGTAGGGATGTGGGGTTACCTGTGTGTGTGTGTGGGGAGGGGGGGGGGTTATTTAAACATGAGACCTAATACATCACTGAACATCATCATGACATTATCAGAGTGTAATCTCTTTCCACCAATCACAACTCTTGGTTGACCGTGTAGAATAGAGCTGTACAGTAAACGTGTCCAACATGTCTCTAGCCACAGTAACTCTACCCCAATCCTAACAGAAAATGCCATTGTGTTGCAGGAGTGTGAGTGTGTGTTTGTGAGTGTGTGCTGTATTGCATTGTGTATCTGAGCTGTGGATTGTTCTTCGTTATGTCAGTGTGGAACTGGATGTGTCTGTTCTGTGTAGAGTCTGCATCTAGCCAATTCTGGGGGACATGGGAAAAACACAAACTGTCATGCTAATGTATTCATCCCTACGCTGATTATTGTGTCACTCTGAATTCTATCCCGTAACATAGAGATTGACCGTGCCTACTGTTACATTAAACTTAATGATCATATTCCTTGCCCAAGACGATGACCAGCAGCATATTAGGCACAATAGTGCAGATGTACTTTCTGACAAACCTTTTCAGTCAAACAGGGCAAGCCAGGCCCACTTATACAAGTCAAAAGTCATTCCAGCCTAAATCCACTCCGGCCTTCTGTTAGGAGCCTATAGTAGTGTATATAATTCTAGACTGTTCTAAGGAGGAACTTACCCTCTATCTCCCTGTTTGCTTGTCTCTTTACAGGATGACATGAAATAGAAGACTCTAGTCCCTGTGTATCAATTCATTGTTTAGTTTTTCAATTCAAATCTACAATGTTTATTCATTTATTCAAATTCCTTTCAGCTGTTACCTTAGCAACAGCCGAGACAATTTCTAACTTCCTGATCCCTTCCTGTGTAAATGTATTTTTTTCTCAAACCAAAAAGCAACAAAAATACAAGCTATTCGGTGTACAAATTAGTTCCAAAATGTTGACGAAATGTATATTATGTATCAGGTCATTTGTTTTCTTCTTTTTGTTGCTCTGTCTCTGCAAACGGAATACTGTATAACCTGTCAATCAAATGGAGGCTTACTGTATATGTGAGGTGAATCTGAAAGAATCTGTGTGTTTACTGTGTTGTTAGAGTCCTGACCCTGCTACAGCGCTCGCCGTATTTCATAGCCTACTGTCCTTCTCTGAGCAAAGCCATTTTCAGAAACACAACACTCCCTGTTATGCTCAGCTCACCCAATTATCATCCCCTAGCTCTGGAAAATTGGAGTAACCTGGCAAAATGGGGAACGTTTTTGTCCTCCGTTGACAATCTGAAATCTCTGCCAGCTGCATTACCATTTCCTTCAGCACAGATTGGCTTTGCAGGCCGGAGGGGTGAGCAACACAGTGAGCACAGATTGGCTTTGCAGGCCGGAGAGGTGAGCAACACAGTGAGCACAGATTGGCTTTGCAGGCCGGAGGGGTGAGCAACACAGTGAGCACAGATTGGCTTTGCAGGCCGGAGAGGTGAGCAACACAGTGAGCACAGATTGGCTTTGCAGGCCGGAGAGGTGAGCAACACAGTGAGCACAGATTCACCTGCGAACGTCACAGACACAGGTTAGTCACAGCTTGATGAGGGAGAGAGGGAGGAGAGCAGGGGAGACGAGGGGGGGTAGAGTGTGGGGGTGAGGTGGGAGGGTGTAGAGTCTGGGGGTGAGGTGGGAGGGGAGAAGGTGTAGAGTGTGGGGTTGAGATGGGAGGGTGTAGAGTGTGGGGATGAGGTGGGAGGGTGTAGAGTGTGGGGATGAGGTGGGAGGGTGTAGAGTGTGGGGATGAGGTGGGAGGGGAGGGGAGGGGAGAGGGGGTAGAGTATAGGGGTGAGGTGGGAGTGGAGAGATTTTTTTAAACCAAAATAAGTTGAGTTATTGAGTGTCTTTGTGGGGGTGTTCCAATGTTTTGGTGCGCATTTGGTGTCTGTCTCTCTCTGCCTCACACGCTTTTTGATACTACCTGTATTGGCAGCACAAAGATATATGATAGCTGGTTGCAGTGTCCTCTATCATTGCTATACACTGGAAAAAACTGCCTTGTGAACAGGTCACTATAACCACTATCGCTTTTTCTGGGAATCATTTGTTTTTTCCAATGGTGTTTATATGTCTAGTGATTTAAGAAATCTATATTTCCATAACTTAATGACTGTTCTGACTCCTGCAAAGTTAGGGGGAGACCAACAGGTGCATACCTTCAACTTTGGAATGCTTGGTTTTATTTGTCCCCCAAAAATATAAATTGATATATATAAAAAAAGTTTTCTTTTCTTTAAAGGAAAGGTTGATTCTTGCACTTCAGAACTACTGAGTTGTGACTTGTGTTGTTTTGTGGTTTGCCCACTTAATCTAAGAGAAGAGAGAAAGGTTTGAATTAGGATTCTTGTCTTGCTATACATATGTGAGTGCTTTTTTCTCTTCCTGCTATACTGTATATTTGGTGGTACGCTGTTCTGTTGTGAGTTCTGTACTTTGTTCTTGTATCTTCTTATTGAACTGTGTAGAATTTATAACAACTGAAAACCCAAGAAAAAAACAACCAAACTCCCACAATATCTGTGTGTGTTTCATTTTTGTGTGTGTCTGTGTGTGTTGACTGTTAGTGTAGAGGTATAGGCCATCTCAGCTGGATTCTGTGAGCTCTGGCAGGTTGCCGTTGTACTGTGGGCTTCTGGCTCTCTGGTTCTATCAGCAGGGATGCTGTCCCTTCTTCCATCTGCCAAGCATCCATTAGGAAATTACACTGACCTGCTGAATGGGAAGGATTTGCGTTTAGAACATTAAGAGAGAGAATGAGGGGGGAAGGACTGAGATGAGGCTCTAAAGTGTGTGTGTGTGTGTGTGTGTGTGTGTGTGTGTGTGTGTGTGTGTGTGTGTGTGTGTGTGTGTGTGTGTGTGTGTGTGTGTGTGTGTGTGTGTGTGTGTGAGAGAGAGGGAGAGGGCCAATCAATCAAATTGAAATAGCTTTGTTTCTATTTACTGTGGTTTACAGTGTGTGTCCACCTCTAGTTCTTTTTGCTTCAGTATTGTCACCAATGTTATTGTGTATGATCTGTGTAACCATTCCTACCCTGGCCCTAAGGCTTTAATACTGTCTGAGTTTAGCTACAGTGACGCTAATCTGATTTAGCCATTTACCATCAGCCTATTGAGAAATGACAGCCACTGTCCCTAGCTCATAGCCTAGCCGCTACAGCCTCTCAGTAACGGTTGGCTAACGACCAATCCACACAAACACTCACACACACACATACACACTGTGCTGCGACACCACCGCCAGAGCAAACTAGAGACTGAGATGATTAGGGATAAATAGAATGATAGAGAGACAGAAGGAGGGTGAAGGGGATGAAGGAGAGAGCGAATGGGACAGAAGGTTATGGATGAGGGAGGGAGAAGTTATGGAAATTGACAGAAGAATCAGGAACTGTCATGAGAGGAAATGAAGGAGAAGAGTGATTGGCCATCCAATGGATAAAGAAGCTGTCTTGTTTAAAGATGTCATAAATTAGCATTGAGTCTGCTGTCTACTCTTGCAATCAGCTGAGTTAAATAAATAAAGAGGGAGGGAGGGAGGGAGGGAGGGAGGGAGGGAGGGAGGGAGGGAGGGAGGGAGGGAGAAACAAATACAAATAATGAAATGAAGGGCAGTAAATCTTCTCTTATCTCCTTCACTTCCAAGGTTTCATATCCTGTGTGACCTCATTTTGAGTATCTGTGTTTTCTGTTGGTGTTTATACGTGTCTGTAGTGGTCTGTGTTTTCTGTTGGTGTTTATACGTGTCTGTAGTGGTCTGTGTTTTCTGTTGGTGTGTGTACATGTCAGTAGTGGTCTGTGTTTTGTGTTTTCTGTTGGTGTGTATACGGGTCAGTAGTGGTGTGTGTTTTCTGTTGGTGTGTATGCGGGTCAGTAGTGGTGTGTGTTTGTGTTGGTGTGTATACGTGTCAGTAGTGGTGTGTGTTTGTGTTGGTGTGTATACTTGTCTGTAGTGGTGTGTGTTTGTGTTGGTGTGTATACTTGTCTGTAGTGGTGTGTGTTTGTGTTGGTGTGTATACTTGTCTGTAGTGGTGTGTGTTTGTGTTGGTGTGTATACTTGTCTGTAGTGGTGTGTGTTTGTGTTGGTGTGTATACTTGTCTGTAGTGGTGTGTGTTTGTGTTGGTGTGTATACTTGTCTGTAGTGGTGTGTGTTTGTGTTGGTGTGTATACTTGTCTGTAGTGGTGTGTGTTTGTGTTGGTGTGTATACTTGTCTGTAGTGGTGTGTGTTTGTGTTGGTGTGTATACGTGTCAGTAGTGGTGTGTGTTTGTGTTGGTGTGTATACTTGTCAGTAGTGGTGTGTGTTTGTGTTGGTGTGTATACTTGTCAGTAGTGGTGTGTGTTTGTGTTGGTGTGTATACTTGTCAGTAGTGGTGTGTGTTTGTGTTGGTGTGTATACTTGTCAGTAGTGGTGTGTGTTTGTGTTGGTGTGTATACTTGTCAGTAGTGGTGTGTGTTTGTGTTGGTGTGTATACTTGTCAGTAGTGGTGTGTGTTTGTGTTGGTGTGTATACTTGTCTGTAGTGGTGTGTGTTTGTGTTGGTGTGTATACTTGTCAGTAGTGGTGTGTGTTTGTGTTGGTGTGTATACTTGTCTGTAGTGGTGTGTGTTTGTGTATGGGTAGTAGTGATGGTTCATCTGTGCATCCAGCCAAGCTGATGCGGTGCCCTTTGAAGATCAATTAGACATGAAAGCAGCCTGTGTGTTAGTGATGTTCGTGCCTGTAAAGACATGCACTCCAGCTACCTTTATGACATGTATTGACAAGCAAGCCAACAAGCACTCCCCTTTGAGAAGAAAAGTGGATCCATAGCGTTAAGCTGTAGGCATGTTTAACAGGTCACTGTCCAACTGCCCCATACTGGGCTCCATCAACTGATCCTCTGCTTCACAACACACCTGACCGCCCTCCATGACAACGTTTCAACCATTTGAGCTACCCAAAAGGTACCAATTGTATAGCTTGTATAGCTCGGCGACATTTCAAGCTAGCTGTGGAGTGAGTTTACGGTACGCTCCGTAAACTCCGTTACATATGCAGCACATATACATCCATGGTAAAGGCAGGCCATGACTGGGGCATCCCACACAGGGCTCACTTTAAACAGGTTGAAGAGTGATGAAGGCCCCCTGGGTGTCTGAGTCAGCTCGTCCGTTAGCGCTCGAGAAGAGAAGTGAGAGGTGGAAGGGAGGAGCTGGAGAGAGGCCTGGAGGAATAGGAGCAGCTGTGTTGTGTGCACCTCTGTGAGCTCCTGTACACGCTGCAGGCTCCCTCCCACTGTCTGACTGTACCACAGCAGAGCAGGCGTCTGGAGAGCTATTACACAGAGAGAGAGACACACACACACACGTACGCATATACACATAGAATCATACTTGAATGATTTTGTGTTGGTATTCACACACACTGTAAATTACTCTAAGGCACACTGCTACACTGTCAGAGTGTGATCATTAGTATGTGTTTGTTCAGACATGGCCTGTAAAATGTGTAGGGAAATCAAATGGCTGACGTTCCTTGGGGCTTGTTCAGCACAGAGCAGTAATGAGAGGGTTCTGAGCCCTGTGTTTTAGGGCTCCGTTCAATCTGTTGTGCTGAAGATCTTGCTACAGCATGATAGAAATATAAAAGCCAAGTTCCCTGTGTCAACAGAGACTACATTCACGCTAAACGCTGCATGTGTCAGCTCAGTCAGAAATGACCTTTCAATTCAAATCGCGCTGTAGCGCTGAACTTCGGCGATACGTATTGAATCGAGCCCTTATTCTAATACTCTCTGTTGCGTAGCTGCTAACTCTCTCACCCAGTAAAACACCCAGTAAAACAGTCAGTGGTGGATCACGGCGTCACACAACACACATACTGGTGATGGGGATTAAAGGTACTGTTATTTCTCCTGCAACTCTCCTTTCTGAGCCTCTGCTGCTATTAGCCTCATCAGACCTGTCTACTTTAGTTGATGGTGGATGCCTGGTCCTGGTCCTGGTCCTGACTCTTGTCCTGGTCCTGACCCTGGTCCTGACTCTTGTCCTGGTCCTGACTCTTGTCCTGGTCCTGACTCTTGTCCTGGTCCTGACTCTTGTCCTGACTCCGGTCCTGGTCCTGACCCTGGTCCTGACTCTTGTCCTGGTCCTGACTCTTGTCCTGGTCCTGACTCTTGTCCTGGTCCTGACTCTTGTCCTGACTCCGGTCCTGGTCCTGATTCTGGTCCTGACTCTTGTCCTGGTCCTGACTCTGGTCCTGACTCTGGTCCTGGTCCTGACTCTTGTCCTGGTCCTGACTCTGGTCCTGACTCTGGTCCTGGTCCTGACTCTGGTCCTGGTCCTAACTCTTGTCCTGGTCATGACTCTTGTCCTGGTCCTGACTCTTATCCTGGTCCTGACTCTGGTCCTGACTATTGTCCTGGTCCTAACTCTTGTCCTGGTCCTGACTCTTGTCCTGGTCCTAACTCTTGTCCTGGTCATGACTCCTGTCCTGGTCCTGACTCTGGTCCTGGTCCTGACTCTGGTCCTGACTCTGGTCCTGGTCCTGACTCTGGTCCTGGTCCTGACTCTGGTCCTGGTCCTGGCTCTTCCTCTGCATCTGGGGAGTCTCACACACCAGGACCTGCAGTGTGTCTGGAAGATGAAGCATGACCTCTTGAGTGTGTTTATGTGCTGTACATGATTAACTCTCCCCTCCTCTACCCTGGCACTGCTGGTCTATGTCTGCCTCCCATACTGCCCTGGCATGCATCAGTCTGCACTGTAGGTCTACACACACATACAGACACACACGACTTTCAGTGTGAGGTAGTGTCAGAGTTTAGGTAATGTTTTATGTTGCAATAGTGTTGCTATCTGTTCAGGTGTGTGAACACATAGGGAGAATGGTACAATGCTGGGCTCATGGCCAGGTGTTCACAATACCGCCTGTTTGTTATGCTGCTGTTGTACTGTTCTGTTGTTTTTAGTCTCCCTGTAGGAATGTGTGGCCCCCAGGTGCAGTATAGCTTCCTCACTGCATTCCTCTGAGCAGTATAGCTACACATACTGTCACACAGCCAGATTGGAAAAAAACAGGAAAATAGACGATTCAGATTTGACAGAAATAAAGAGAATTGTGTGGTCCAGGCAACAGAGGGGTGTAAGTGTTTATCCCAGTGTGGGATGATTGCAGTAGGACGGGGAACGGCCTCCCCATGGGGTTTCAGTCTCTGTTGTGATGTTCTCTCTTTCTCTCGAGCACCACAGCCATATCTGTGATCTCCCAAACACTGGCATCAATACTAATGCTTTATCACTGGCAATACCCATGTGATGTTTCTCTCTCACACAAACACACAAACGCATGCATACACACATGCACTCGTACACACACACAGCCTCACACACAAATACACTTGATAATAGTCCATACAAATGCATTACTACTGAATGCGTAAGTCTGACCTCAAATACACATCAATACAAATGTATTACAGTTTTTCTCAATTACTAAAACACTAAAACCCATTTGGCTGAACAAAGTTATCAGTTGCCTGGACTCATTTAGCTAATTATTATTATTATCATGTCTGTTGTCAATACCTTAAACCATTTCACATGGTAAAACACAATTTGCAGATCTCACTTAGACTTTTCAGAAAAACTCTAAACACATTCTCATTCTCAAAACACATTCTGCACTCTAATGCACATGTCATCCATACTGGTAAACACAAGTGGCAACAATCAAATACAAGTAGAGAACAAATGTCATTGATTGAACACAACCACTCAAAATTGATTTAACCTGTTTCAAATGATGCGACACAACCAATATAAGCCAGTTCAGAGAGCAGACAGGTTGTTGAAGGTTGGAAGTCTGAGAATGGGATAGAAGAAACGATGTGAGAGGACAAAGACGAGTGCATATGCGAGGTGGGCGACGAGGAGGATGAGGGCAAGAAAGAGGAAGAGGAGGCAGAAGAGGAGGAGGAAGACAAAGAGTGGAAATATCTGATGAAATTCGAGCAACAGTTACAGACCATGTTCTTGTCCATGGACTGACAATGAGGGAAGCAGGACTTAAATTGCAACCCAATTTGAGCCGATGTTCTGTGTCCACCATAGTAAGGACGTTCAGAGAAGAGAACAGGTGCAGGATACTACTGTATTTTTGTCATGTCAAATTTACTGTACTACACTATATGCAGCTGTTTCAATAAAGTTAATCACTGTATGTATTGTACTGCATGAATATGTTTTGTAACTGCACAACTACTTTTTGTAGAATTGCAAGACTGCCACATGCAGGTGGAAGGACAGCTATATTCACTCAGGCGCAAGAGGCCGTTATAGTTGGCCTGGTCCTTCAAGATAATGCAATACGACTCCGAGAAATCCAGGAACGAGTGATACAAGACAACACACACTTCCAGGGAATCGACAGTGTGAGCATTTCCAC